>NC_068392.1:2597331-2897331 GCF_023724105.1 Carassius gibelio
TCCTGAAGGACTGGTGCTACGAGGCGGTGAGTGTCTGCTGCTACAGGACTCTGGTGGTAAATTCGATGGTGTAACGCTGGTTTTCACTGGTTCTGCTTGCAGACGTACAGTCAGCTGGCTCACCCCATCCAGCAGGCCAAAGCCATGGGTCTCCAGTTTCACTCCAAGATCCTGGACATTGATAACATTGACGTAAGAACCATCTGCTGCTTCCTAATGACCAGTAACTCCATCAGAGGGTCCTTAATGCAGAATAATGGGATCTCTGAACATCTGAATTTCATTATGCATCATCATCGTCGTCTTCTCCAGATTAACTCGTTTCGGTTGTTTCTTTGCTGTAGTTGGCGATGGGGAAGATGATGGAACAAGGTCCCGTTCTCATCATCACCTTCCAGGCTCAGCTGGTGATGGTCATCTGTAATGTGAAGGGTGAAGTGATGGAGGGAGACCCGGTGAGTGAGCGCTCGCATTAGTGAATGTGAATCAGTCACGTGCTTCACCTCATATAAATCTGTTAAAAGGCCAAACGTAACGGCACACCAGGGATGTTTCTGTGTTAAGAGTTTGGAGTTAATTATCGTTGCCCGCCGCCCTCGAGTCGCTGGATATTAGAAACGCTGTTTTATTGCAGACGGCTGAAGGAGCTGTCTTGTATTTGATTAAAGCTGAACGGCTAAAAGCTCGTTTTCAGTTTATGCACAAAGATTATTCTCCAAAATGTCATTTTTAACCCTAAACTCCAAAGAAAACATACCAGATATATATTTTTCTAAAATAAAACAAAACCTAAGTTGTTTTTACATTTTCTTTTTTTAATTAAGTACATTTCCAAATTTTAAAAAAATATTTAATATCTATATATATTATAAAACAACTATATATTTAAATCAAAATGCATTATTAATTATGATTGTATTTAATACTATATATATATAAAAATTTCTTTACAAATATAATATTTAAACATAGAAACAAATGATTTAACAATTATTTTATATAATTTATATTTTATTATGTATATATATGATTAAGCAACTTCCTCATAATTTTCATTCAACACAATGACTATATGAATTACACTTTTAAAATAAAGTGTATTTTTTAAAATTATATTTAATATATAATAAATATTATTGAATAATAATTTTATGTACACAATCATAATAAAGGACATTTTTTTATTGTAATGCAATAATAACAAAGGGAGAAAAAGTACTTTTTATAAATGTATCAAATATTTTAGATTACCTTTATTACAAACTTAATAAATATTGTTTATACGTTGAATCATGAGAACTTTTAAATGAAAAAATAATATGTTAATAAAATAAAAATGATAATTGAATAGTTAACATTTTTAAATAAATAATTAATGGTACGACAGTCATTTATGAAAACAAAAATCAATATTGAGAGTGATCATAAAAAATAAAGTAATAAGCACAGAAAAAGTACTTAAATCTTTGCATTGGTGCATTCCACAGGAAAAGGTTCTGAGGATGATGTATGTTTGGGCGTTGTGTCGAGACCAGGATGAGTTGAACCCTTACGCCGCTTGGAGACTCTTGGACATCTCGGCATCCAGCACTGAGCAGATCCTGTAAACAACAGCTTCCTCAGCAGGGACACAAGGGGAGGGATCGGGGGGCGTGGCTCAATATGGGGCGGGGCCACACACATCAGCTTGTTTTACATAACCCCGCCCCTGGTGTTTTCTCCCAGAGCTCCGCAGGGTTGTTCGCGTTGAGCCAAAATGGCCGACCGTTGGTTGGACTCACGCCATTGGAGCGAAACCCCATCAGTCTGAAAGACTGAGAGACTCCGTTTTGTTCATGCGTATTGTCTTTTTAACTGTTCTCGAAGGAGTATGTAAAGTCAAGTACTTATCAAGTGCATTTCTACAAAGCTATCAGTGAAAATGTTTAATGATAATTATAATAAATAATTCCCATTGGATTGAATCTGAAGATGACTAGACCTCCGCAGGCGACTTAAATCAAGATACAGCCTGGAATTGGTGTAACAATGGTAGATGTCTCTATTTATTAAAGATTTGATGCAGGTTATGTCTTTTTATCAATTACAGATTGTTTATTAAGCCATCAGTTAGTTTTTTTTATATTAATTTCTACCTCAGTTATGTGGGGCTAAAATACAACAAGACAATAGAAAATGGTTTGATTTTCCTTCTGTATTGCTGGTTGAACTTTATAATAAACATATGTATATTAAAACTATTTCATGCTTCACCTCGAAAGATGTGTTGATTTGTTGAATTTTTGAACTAATTTTATGGTGGGACGATATGGAATGCCCATAGAATTTGAAATGCTGTTTTAATTATAATTTGTTTTAAGTTGACAATGTACATACAGTATATAAAAAGTTAGCTAGTTAGCAGCTTTAGCTGGATATATCTGTTTCTTATAGCAATGCACAAAATGTTATGTTGTTAAATATTAGCCGTGTGTCACTGATTGTCATTGTTTTGGTGTTGTAAAGAGTTTTTTTTTTACTACTTTTCTTTGTAGTATTTAGTTTAAATTATTAGTTTAGGTATAATGTTGTCACCTTAATTAGCACCTGAGGCTATAGTGCTCTGATTGCATATAAAACTGTAAAACACAAACTATACATTTTAAAGTACTTTAAATACTAAATTCAGTTAAACTAAGCTACTAGCTAACTGCAATGAATGTAAGTATGGTAGCAGCTAACAAGTTCATTAGCTAACTGCAATGAAATAGCTACAAACAAAAACTAGCATTGAAAGAACATAGCTAATATTAATGCAGGTTAAAGTTAAGATTCTCTTTTTAAAAAGCAGTTAGTTACACTATAAGCTACTAGCAAAAAATAGCTAACTACAATGAAAGTATGTAACTACTCAAAGTAGTTTAAAGCTAAGTTAATCTTTTAAAAAGCAGTTAGCCACATTACAGGCTACTTTCTTACTGCAATGAAGATACATACTAGCAACTAACAAAAACTAGCTTAATGCAATAAAATAGCTATGTAAACTAGCTAACCACATTTAAGTAATGTAGCTACTTAAAGTAGTTTTAAAAGTAGCTAAGCAACCTATTTGTAAAAAGCAGATCACAAGCTACTAGAAAAACTATCTAGCTTTAATAAATATGAATAGCTAATGCTAACACAAACTAGCTAGGATTTGTTTTTGCACTTAGCTAGTTTTTGCTGATCGCTTAACTGTTAAAAGTAGCTTGTAGTTTAGTTTTAATTAGAATTTTTTAAGACTTAAACCGAACGTCTCTGCCAAGGTACATCTACTTGCCTCCTGTGTAGCCTAAAGATACATTATAAAACTGCTGATTCAGTTTAGCAGCTAATTTAGCAAGACTGCTGGCAGTGTTTGGCCATTCACCTACACAGTGAGCGAGACAATGCTGTTATGTAATGTGTTTCAGGGAATTGTTCTCTTCAGGTTTCTGTGGGCCATGAACGTGGGCGCTCCTTTTTGGCACGGTCAGATTTATTGCCTGGGCTCTGGAAATGTGGAGGAAGCCTGATAAACATGACTTCCTATTTGTTCATCCATTCATATGTCCCCATGACAAGCGCGTATGTTTGGTGATGGATCTCTTCGGCTTGAGGAGACCTCTGAGGTGTACTCTTCTGCGTCCTGAAGTTTCCCTTCATCTGCAGATGAATGGTCTGGATGTGCAGTTATGACCCGTCACAATGAGGAGGCCTACAGAAAATACACGAAACCCACCTCAGAACGAGATGATATCCTAAAATATAAGACTAGCATACTGTAAAAAAAAAAAAAAAATGTAAAGGAATGCAATATGCAACACTGTTGTCACATGAACTCATCACCATGCACTTTTGTTTGTAAATTAAGCTTTTTAAGCCAATTTTGTTTTAAAATGTCTTGACTGTTGCACTGTAAAACCGAACAGTGAAATTAATCAATGAAATTAGTTAACTGCACTCAAATAATAATGAAAGTTCACTGGACTTAATTTAAATAAGTTCTGTAAACTCAATTTTGTTGTAGTAAGGTGAACTTAAAATGATTGCGTTTTCAAGTTCCCAGCATGCTTTGCATCAGAAAACAAGGAAAATAAATGTAGAAATTAAGTGTTATTTTGTGTGTTTTTAAACCAGATTAACATAGAGGGACTTAAAGCTGCAGTAGGGAACTTTTGACGCTCTATAGTGGTTAATAAACAGAACTGCTTGCGTCTTGCGGAAGAACATTGTAGCCGGAACTACTTCTCTCTGGTTATGTCTATGAAGAATCACAAAGGTACTGGGTTACTCCGCCGCGGTACCCCCGAAGCAATCTAAAATAGTCCGAATATAAACACTTATTATAGGTGCACCCTAGTGATTCAGGACAAGCTAAAAACACGGTTTGGAAAATGGATTCATGGTGTACTCGCTTATTATGTTCATTTTTCTACATTTTGAACACAAACAAAGTTACGGACCGCAGCTCTGATTGGTTGTTTTTCACCGGGAGCGGATGACTTTCTGCAAATGGTAATAGGACACTGGGAGGAGCCAGAGGAGCTTGATGTTTTTCACAGATTATATGTCTCATATTCTACTGTCAGGACATAATGACAGGTTTAACAAATATGTAAAAAATATATTTTTTTACAAAAGTTCCCTACTACAGCTTTAAGTTAGTTCTTAAATGTTGTGTTATGTCAGAAGTTACAAAGGTTTCTATTATGTTTTTTTTTGTAGGGTTACCATTGTGGTGAAGAGTAGAGCCTGTGGTAAGGTTGAGGACAAAATTTGAGTGTATTTCCCACATTAAATGAGTTGAAAAATAGAGAAAATTTTGAGTGAAGTACTCTATAATTATAAGTTGAGAAATATCAATATTTATAAGATAACTGAGATAATTTAAGGCAACTGGAAATGTAATTTCTAATTTCATGTAAACTTAAGAGTTCTGAGAACTTATTAGGGTTTACAGTGTATGGTAACAGATACTTAAAAATATATATTTTACTGAACTAAAAAATATTAAGTTAATTTGACTTAAAATTTTCGATGTAATCTGTTTCAACTATTTTTTTGAGTTAAGTGAACTTGTCAGGTTTTGCAGAGTGGCTATATGTTTAAATACTGGTATATTAAATTATGGTTAAGCTTACTTTTATCATACTGTGACTACATACTCTTCTTGCAGTATATATAGTATGTATATAGCAATTTTTAAGCAACTTTTGTTTGAAAATGTGTCGACTAGTGGCTTAAATACCAGTTTAGAATAGCATACTACCTATTAGGACAACATAATATTTCTGGAGTGTGTAGTATGTATCCTACGACCTGCCATTGTTAATTTTAATTTAACTAAACGTTATCATAAATACACAGTGGAAAGCCGTATGCTCTGATTCACAAAAGAACCGAGCCATTAGAGTCCTTTTTTCAGGGATTTGAACTACACTGGCTGTGCTATACAAGAAAAACGTCTATACATTGTTTATTTTCTTTAGAATGGGCATTTATGAATAATTAAGTCCTTAATGATCATCTTATCATGATGAATGATTCTCCTCCGGGCGTATGTTTTGGTCATTTGTTCTGTGTGAATAAATATTAATTCACTGGTTATTTATACCGTTGTCTGAAATGGTGCATAGATGATTTCTTTACTGACTTTGATATTGTTTTAATGCAAAAATGCAAAAATGAGGAAGCAGCTTTCAAAAGAACGACATTCACTGAACTGTAATTACCAATGATATACTCCAAACATCCAGATCATCCCGATGATAATATCTTAATGCTCTCTTCATCTTCATAGAGTTCCTGTACATGTCGATAAACACTTGCACGTCCAGTGCATCGATGGACCTTGCGATGCATAAGTCAGTTATTATAAGAGACTCTTCTGTAACTCTTTTCTCAACCTCCAGTCGTCCGATTTACGCCCATAGATTAGCTGTCACTTCCACAGAGCAAACAAACGCAGGAGATGGCATAAGTAACTGCCCTGGGGATAGATGGGAAGATACATAAAGAGGGCCGAACTGGGCATGCTCACATCTACACCCACTTCCCATAAGGCTTGCCACCCAATTAGACTCAATTTCCAGACACTCAAGCCTAATTTCCTGCTTCATGTTGGTTTCTTGGATTAGACTGTGCCTGTTCGGAGTTGTCTAATCCGATTTTGGGATTCCTGAGGGATTTTCCTGAATAAGATATGCAACACAAAAATGTCTATACATCACTTATAGTTGCTAACTTTAATTTTAATCTTCTTTGAATTGAGTAGTATTTCCTTTGCAGTTATGCACTTTTTACTATAAGCTTTAATAGCAGCTAACTATAAAAAAATAGCGACTTTCTAGAGCTAACACACATTTTTGCTTGCTTAAAGAGTGTGAAGTTCATGGGTGAGTTTACCCAAAAATTAAAATTAAGCCGTATTTTACTCACCCCTGAGGCATCCTTGGTGTATATGACCTTCTTTGAGATGAATCCAGTCAGAGTTATATTAAAACTTGACTTGGATCTGTTGCATTGCTTCAGTCCAAAAGAATTGAAATAAAAAGCGCCCTTCCATAAAAATGGAAGTAGCAAATCGATTCATTTCTGTAAGATTCAAGCTAGATTCAAATGATTATTATGTTTTGAATATGCATATTTTTCTTACAAAAATGCATTGTTTCACTACAGGAGGCCTTTTGACACTTTTTTTTTATGGATGGACGCTTTTTATGTCACTTCTTTTGGACTGAAGCAATGCAACACCTGTTGACTGCAACGATGGAGCTTGAAAAATCTAAGATTAATTTACATCCTACATTGAGGAGAAAAAAAAACAGTTTACATTTTACTTTGAAATAATTTTTGCTGCTAGTAAAATAATTGCAAAGAAACAGCAAGCAACACGTTGAATTAAACATGAAATTTTGAAGAATATAATTTTCTTGTAAAATGCACCAAAATAATCATTTACTTTGGCTTGCAAATGCTTTTTTGGAATAAAGATTTTTTTTTAAGTCAGAAATGTAATATATATATATATATATATATATATATATATATATATGTATTTCTCGGTGTAGAATTTAGTATGGACATGCGACATGTCCCTATCAATATCCAGCAACTACTAAATTGTCCCCAACGATGATTTGGATCAAACTATTAAAATCAGTTGTTCTTTTTCATGTACCCCTTTTCAAATTTACATCTCGATGTCTAGACTTTTTCCTCTTAATTCTGAGTTTACTTTATCTTGCAGTTCTCCTTTCGTTTGTTTCAGTCAGGAAATAACAATTTATAAAAGGTGAATGCAACTTTTTATTTAAGAGAAGAAAAGTCAGAATTGTGAGGAAAAATGTTGGAAGCATCCAGAAAGATTTCCTGAAATACTAAAGAATAGGTAATGCAATCGTTGAAGAACTTGAATCTATCTAATACATTTATTTGTGATCATCTTGAATAGCTGTTCCCAAAAAGCCAAGCCCTGACAGAAACTACTGGTCCTCGGCATTAAACCCGTGACGAATTGCCATCCTGAAAGCCACTAACAGGAGAACCGCAGGCAGAGGACTTACTGATCAATAGAAACCAGATTTGCCATTGTTTTCTTCCTCCAAAGCTCAGCCATAGATCCTCATAAAGAATCTGCCGTTGGGATGAGGCGATGGCCGTGTCTGCGGCGATCATTCATTTAATTTCAGGCGAGGATACGCCAACACAGACTCATGAGGAGATTATATGTGGCTCCACGGTGGAGAATGTTTAAATACCCGTCGATTTGCAGCTAATTTGCTGTCGTTGAGGAATCGCACGTATCCTTGACCTTTGACCTAACAGCACACCTGTCCTCGACAAGACACGTGATCTAATTATTTGCTCTCTGCAATATGCGAAAATCGGCCTGAATGTCTAATAAATCAGCACTGGATGGGTCTCATTAGCAAGCCGCTAACTGAGTACCACCGCGGAGGCTCATTTGCATATGTAAATGAGCGTTCCTGTGCGTGCAAGCGTATGTTCCTGACAGGTCTGTGAAGAGACATTGGGTTCGTTTGGAACAGTGCGCAGTACACAAACAACCTTGACCTTCTGTTTCTAGCACAACAAAAGCAAAGGATATTGTTATTTGGCCTTTTTAATTCAGTTATGTATAAAATTTATGTAACTTTTGCAAATACTGAGTGAAAAAAAGAGTGTTTGAGTGTTTTGATGAAGCTTTGTTTCATATCAAAAGTAACAAAGCAGAAATCTTATTGTGATTTATTGGATGGGAGGCTTGCTTCAGTGTTCCCTTCATTAGCTATAAACAGGCTAGGCTAATCGATTCTTGGTATTTAAAGGGACAGTTCACCAACAAATGAATATTACACCATGGTTTACTCACCCTCAAGCAATTCCAGATACAATTGCATCTATATTAAAAATGTCCTTGCTCTTCCATGGTTTATAATGGATTTTGAAGCCCAAAAAAGTGCATCCATCCATCATGAAAAGTGCTCCACATGGCTCCGGGGATAAATAAAGGCCTTCTGAAACAAATCAATGCATAAAAAAAGAGTGGCTCATAAATGCCTCGATATTATTTATGTTCAAAGTCTTGGTCTGCACTATATAGTGCTTTGTGCTCTGTCACCCTAATTGTCGATTACACTTGACGCATGAATGTCAACAGGACTCGTATTAATGTTAACTGAGTTTGCTTGTGTCTTTAAATGTAGAGGGTGACGGATTTCACAATGGCGCCTCTGTTGGGATAAATAGTCACATTAGAGTCGCTGCACCCCGAGATGAGCTTCACTTACTGGCCTATGAAATCTACAAGGTCCTGCTGTACATGATAAATGAGCTATAATCTGGCCTAAAGCATATTAAAGTCATATTGCATGATAGATAACAAGACAGAGAAGAGGAATGGGGGGAGACCGGGATATTTAGGAAGCCAGGATGAAATATGAAAAGAGAGGAAATTTAAAACCTAGACAAAAATATCAAAATCAAGCCCCTGTTCTTTCTCTCTCTTTAAATTACTGATGAAATGTGCAGATCTAATTTAAATTTTTAATGCCTCACGTCCAGGTTTGTGCTAATTAAAGATCTGCTTTGCAATCATAAAATAGCTCTGGTCCTTTATTTCGGGCGATCCTTTCCCGTCACCCTCAAGAACGAAAGTCAGCTTTCACATGTTATTAAATTAGGCATGATCAATAATATCCATAGCTTTGTTCGTGCGAAATCCACGTGCAACTCGTGAGCAACACACTTGTACATTATTTATAGCCTCAAAATACGGTAATTATGAAGTAAATGTAATTTAGTTATTTCACTGGACTGGACTGTGTACAGCTAATGCAATAAATCACCTTCTGACGGTTTTGATATTTAGGGACTCAAAATTTGACGTATGTGAATTTTGACAAATGTAAACAGAGATTATGCATACAGCACGTGACTGTCTAATATTCTTACCTAATTTACTTTTACACACCTCATACTAAGCAAATTATTGTTAATGCGGGTATGAAATGTTTGCGTCCATTATGCATTCATGCAATATTAATAATCTTATGCATATCTGATAAAGCTGGGCTCAAAACAAGTGCCTTGTTTTTGTTCCACGGCTAAAGAAAACGCATAAATCCTCCAAACTCAATTCCCAAGGTCATTGAGAGACATAATGTGTTTATCGCCTGGCTGTTTCGCTCATAATAAAACCATTCCCAATGTAATATTGGGATTGATGGTTGTCTATGGGATATTGATCGATACCTGCTGGCCTTCTAGAAACGGGGAAATGAGTGACCATTAGTCCAACTCAATTCTGTGAGCTGTTTCACAGCAGGGCATGACACAACTCAGAGACGCCGCAGGACGCTGGTGGAAATGTTTCTGAATCAAGCCCTTTGGCTGGTTGTTATGAAACTCCTGCGTTAGAAGAACGGTTAAAGATGTTCGGATGCTCTGCAGGTGCCCTCAGGAGCGAATTTGCAAAAACAAAGATTGGATTTTCCCTGCAACATCTCGGTTGGTTGTATTTTCACTTAAGAAACTGAACACAAACTATACATTATTTTTGCATTTAACGCATGCAAATCTTTGCACCATTCCAAATTTAGGTTTTTAAAACTTGATTTAAAGGTTACTAAAAGGTATCTCAAAAGGTTCTACAATTTCAAATTTATACACAAATTAGAACATTATTTGAACATTTATTTGTAACATTCTAAGAGCGTTGTTGTGATTAGAATGTTATTTAAATGTTACAAAAACATTTCAACATTCTGGTAACTTTACATTTTACCCAAAATATAATGTGATTTGAATGCTTTAACAACGTTTTACTAAATTAAGTTATATCCTTATTTTGATTATTTATTTTTAATATACTAAGAACATTAAAATGTCCAAAATGTTTTCATTTTTTAAATATTATTTAATGATTGCAAAAGTGTTTTTACAATGTTCTAATAACTTTACTTTTTCGCAAAATGTAACTGTTTTTGATTATTTTTAGAACATTAAAATGTCCAGATTTCTTGTCATGATTAAAACATTATTTAAAGGATACAGAAATTTTTTACAACGTTATACTAACTTTACTTAAACCATAGATATAACTACATAAATATATTTGAAAATTGTAGGAGCATTAAACTGTCCAGTTTTCTCGTTGCAATCAGAATGTCATTTAAAAGTTACAAAAAGTTCCGGCGTTCTGCAAAGTTTATAATATACCCGAAATATAACGTTATTTTAACATATATTTTTAATATTCTGAGAATGTTATATTGTCCAGTTTTCTTCTTGTGATTATTTAAATGTTACAAAAAAAACTTTCTTTAAATGTTTATCAAGTACAAAGAGGTTTGTCATAGGAACATTCTAAGAATGTCCATCTCAGAACGTTTTCTCTCAACGTTACGAAAACATATTTTAAGTTATAAGAGCGTTACTTTAAGATCATTTTGTCCTAACCTTTATATAACTTTTAAAAAACAATGAGAACATTTCCTGTTAGCTGGGTAAGTGTTAGCAGTCTAGACAGTCAGCAGCCAAACTACTGCAAAAGCTTCTGAAACACTTGTCAACACATTTTGAAAGGGTGAGGTTGTCAAATGTCTGAATAAAATAGCCAAGAGCAAAAGAGGTGATTGAGTTGTTTATAGTTCACAGCTTGCAGAGGAAGTGACCCAGAGGCGCCTTCCTTTTTCCTGTCAACTTGGTTCAGCCCTCATCATCTGAACATGTAATTCACATTCAGTGATATGGCTGACAGTCTTGCTAAATTACGGCACTATTTTAATTTTAATTTAAGGTTTGTGTATTCTGTAATGCGTAAAGATTTTACTCTCTTTCCATTTAACCTTTTAAAAACACGCACCTTCATTTAAACTGCACATACATATCTTGAGGAAAAGGAGAGTGCTCTGAGAACTGTAAAGGTTAATGAGGTGCGTTTTGTGCTCGACAGAGACAGCGTTCGTCACGGAAGAAGGCGCATGTGAGGCCGGAGGGGGGTGACGGTAATGACGCCCCATGGATCTCATTATCAGGGTTATTGATTTGGTCGGCCCACCTGCTTTTGGCCCGAAACTCCAACCGCTTTCTCTTTTTAACGGGCAACAAGCTGCGAGAGTTTCCTCTGAGGAACCGTCCGGCCCATCACTGGCTCTTTTCTCACACACAAGGTCTGTTCCGAAACCTAATGAGGCGTTATTTAAGGCATCATGTAGGCCATCATTTGACAAGGTGAACTGGGTGAAATAATTCATATAAAATTGTCGAACCAAGAGGAATTATTGAAAGAATTAAATACAACTATAACTACAATTAAAATACAATTTTACAAAATATTCGCGAAAACAATATACATTTTATGCTTTCATTAGCTAAGCAATATGCCATCATTAGCTAAGCAACATGCTAATGTAAAACTGTTACAGTGTGTAAAAATTATAATAATATATTTGCATCGCGTTGATCGTTCTAGATTACTCACAAGGTGGTTTTGCGTCACTCGCACAAATATAAACATCGTGTGATGAGGAGTGTTTTCACACACAACAGCAACAACAACAAAAACTGGACGTGTCAATAAGGTCTTCGCTGATTCGCTTGCGCAACAACGCGCCATGCAGATTTCCCGCTCAAGTTTAAATTATATAACTTGCGTGGAGGCTAGACACCATTAAGGCGAATAGTATCACCCAATTTGCGATACAAAGTCTATCCGTGTCTCTGCATTGACTTTGTATGTAATCTACTGTTTTAAATAATCAAATATTCTTTACGTTGTTTGTGTGTCATTCAAGGAGTTTCCATGATGTGAGTGCGACGGAAGTGATATAAACGCCCTTTTCTAGCGAGACTCAGGAATTAATTTGTGGTAGTGTTTGCTATATATATATATATATATATAAATGCTTTAGCGGCTGTTTCTATGGGCCACTAAATGTAAGCTGAACAGAACAGAATGCACGTTCAAGTTATCTAGTCTTTAATAATGTTCTCAAAAATGTTTATAATATGATATTCCTGGAATGTTTTATTTCGGAAACGTTTTAGTTGGACGTTGGACGTTTTTTAAATGTTACTACTTGTTTCAAATAGTCCAGAGAACATTTAAAAAAAACATTCCCATGATGTTTGCATGTTCCCTTAATGTTTGTGTAACCACAGAAAACTTGATTTTAAAACGTTTCAGAAACTGGACGTTTTAGATGTAGCATTCCCATGAGGTTTACAAAATTATGAAATGGAATGTTCTCTTAAAGTTTGCATTAAAATTTTTTAGAACATTTAAATAAACTGGACATTTTAAATGTTCAGGGAACATGATTCAGAAGTAACATTTTCATAACTTAATGGGAACATAAGCACAACATTCTTGTAACATATTTTTGTTAGCTCTGCTTGTGATTTTACAATATCAATACCGTGATACTTCAAGGGTTTTAATGTCATACAAATGCAAAACACCATTGAGAAGTCTGAGAAGTTGTCGTAGTTGGGATTTGACCCAGCAGAAATTACATTTTGAATCATGTACCTGATGAATCAGTTCCCAGTTGGCTTGTCAGTGGCTTTGGCCGAAGCGTTCAGTCAAGAACATTCTGATCTCTCCTCTGAAAAGCATACATCATCTTATAAGACAGCTTTGGAAGATATATGCGAAAACATTAATTAGTGCTTGAGTAATTTGTGTATTTAAGGGTAGCAGAGAAAAATTAATGACAAGACAAACTGACGAGTTAATTTAAGGAGATTAGTTGCAAGCTTGCCAGTACACCTTCTTAATGAATGTTTCCATGAGGGTTCACAGAGACAAATTTCGCAGTCTGACCTCGCTGGTGTCCGCACGCTTGGCACAGACGAGGATTGGCAGAATGCGAAGTAGATGGCAGCATGTGGAGCAGATGGACGAGTCGCCACCTTCGGTTGGATGGTTTACGTTATTTGGGAATTAGTTCTGGAGGGTTATGGACTCAAAAGCGTGTTTGGTCAAACTGGGAACCTCAGTGAAACTCAATGTAACTTGATGATTTTTTCATAGATAGTGCATTTAATTGTGAAATGAAAGTTATATTTTGGACATTAATATCCCAGCTAACAGTTTTGGTTCCCAGAACTTTCTGATAATGTCACTTACTTCCTTTTTCTATAACCAAAAAATAGTCAATAGGGAACATTGTGCGTAAAACACTTTAAGAATTTTCTTCCATCTTGTGATTTGATCACATTATGTTATGTATACATCTATATTAAGTTTAAATGTAGTGATTTGGGAAAGATCCATGTGATGTAATTGGGTGGATGTGGTTTCTTGTTGGCAGCAGATGGCCGGTGCTGTCATGAACAGATGGGGGGCCACACGGATCACAGAGGGACATGTTGTGTTTTTATTTCTGAACAGTCAAAACATAATTTTTATGACACTTCACAAACCCCTGATGCTGGCGACTATAAATAAAAACAAAACAAAAAATAATAAAAACATTATATATGATTATAACATGTCAAAATACAAGAAAAGCTCTAGTTCTGTCTTTAAAGGGGTCAAATGTCGTTCCTGAAAAGGACATTATTTTATGTATTTGGTGTAAATGCAATGTGTTTTTGTGGTTTAAGGTTCAAAAAACAACTTTTCCACATACTGTACATTATTGTTGCTCCTCTATGCCACACCTTTTTGAAACATGTTGATTTTTACAAAGCTCATCGGTCTGAAAAGCGAGGTGTGCTGTGATTGGCCAGCTATCCAATGCGTTGTGATTGGATGAATACCTCAAGTGTGTGACGAATTGTTACGCCCCTTTACATATTCTGATGCTGTTTCCCAGCACGACCAGACAAAACCAATAAAATCCATTACAAACGAAGTATTAGTTGCATCAAGTGGGGGCATAATTACTGATTTTAATGACTTATACTGTCTTTTGATGCGATGAATTGCGTATCGCGCTGCATAAACATGAAACAATGTCTGCATTTGTGATCGGAGAGGCGACAAACAACAAGTGCTACTCTACACTGCTCAAAACTTGTGTATGAATCATCAGTGGCCAATCCTTTAAATATGAAAACGTACTTACAGACTGTGAGTCAGAGGCACCAGACTGTCCATGCAAAGCTGGAACTACCCCACTTTATAGAAACAGTCGTTGTGTGTAGACGGCATTGTAGGCTACTTTGCCAGGTTCAGGAAATGGTGCTTGTCCTCCAAAAAATGCACTGCACACATCTAATTATTTGGGTTGGACTGTTCTGGAACAGTGTTGAAATACAACTTAACCACTGATTTCTATTTGTGTCCTCTTTTGGAAGGCCAAACAAAGTAGTTTTGCTTTCACAATGAAACACACTGCGACGACACAACATCAGCAGAGGCAACAACAATACTACAGCGAGAATAAAGGAAATAAAAGGAAAGCCTTCTTTCTTTGCGTGAACATTTGGGTGGTGTTATGCACATCTTCTCACACTGTGAGGTAGACATGTGGGGGTGTGTTTGAATGAGGTATTTTAGTGGGGTGTGGACGAGTCTAAACCTTTATAAAGCATATCTCTTTGGGTTTGAGACTTTAGTCTTTGCAACTTTACAGATATCATCTATACACAAACAGCTTGTAAACACTCCAAAGAGAAAGGAAATTTTGAAAATTGCATCATATGATCCCTTTACATAAACCATTTATTAAATATTAGCTGTATTAAAATCAGTTATGTGTTATATTTATGTTAAATTAATATATTTGATCAATATATTTAATAAAAATTTGATAACTTAGTTACATTCTATTTTAACGCCACCATCGTATTCACAATGCAATCTCCAGGACAAACCAATCTCGAAGTACTGATGAAAGAAATCGTGCTTCTCTGCTGGTGATTGGTCTCGGTAGCGCGCGCGGGCTCTTTAAGAGCAGGTCGTGCGCGTGCCCGCTCGCCCGCTCACTCTCTGTAGGAGCTGCAGCGGGAGCGCGCAGCTGTTAAACGCGCCCAAGTTTCGCGTCAGACGCAGCAGAACCGACTCTCCGCGCAGATTAGACTTAAGAGCAAACAGGTAAGTCTTTACTTTATTTAATGTTTCATTGTGTTCATATTTAATGCATATCTGATGGCAGTTTGGAGATGTGAAGCATTTTGAACGGCTTGTGCTTGAACTCAATAACGTAGATGTCATCAAGGAAAAACTTACATTTATTCGCTCATATAGAATAAAAAAATCGATTTCTATTTGTTTAAAGCTTGCCAATATACGTTTTGACAGAAACGTACGAAAAAGTACCATGTTTCTTGGACATTTATTGTGGTAACATTTTATTCGTTGAAGTACCTGAATTACTCAATAATTAAGTACTTTATCAAATACCTTAGTAAAACCATGTTTATAAAAATCATTCAGTTACATAGTAATATTTTAGCATTAATACTAATATTATGTAATTTTCGATTCACTGATATTAGTCTATCATTTTGAGTTATTTCATCATTTTGCATTTTGAATGCATGTAAGTGCAGTCCATTAAGCATTTACATCTTTTCTCACATCATGAATTTATACTGTATTAAAAACCTTGAGATTTAATCCATATTTTATGAAAGTCTGTTGCTGTATATCAAAACTAATGAACTGAATTGATATTAATCATGGATTGATGATGGTTGATGTAATGCAGATCATATCTAATCCAGGATTTTTTTTTCATTGTTAAACTTTTACCGATCTAGTTAGATTCAATTAGATCGCTCTCCCATCTCTATACAGCATTAATGCTGTAAAGATCAGCGTTATTAATCCCAGTCAGCATGTCCACGACAGGTTCAGTCAAAATTAATTACAGCGTCAGGCAATTACGCTTGAAAATGTACTCGAAGTGAGGGATGTTTTAGTCTTGGGCGTTTGCATGACGTTTTTTGAATTTAACTTGTTTCAGAACATTCAGAGAACATTCAGCAGTAACGTTCTAAAAGTGTTTTAAAAACTTTTTTCTCTGTCATGCATACATTTACGTAATATTTAGGTTTGAGCGTTCAGAGAACATTCAGGAACATTCAATGGTATTGTTTCCATAATATTCCATATTAAAATGATTTATTTTCCTTTAATGATTGGATGTTTTCAATGTTGAGAACATTCCGAAAATATAGTTTTCATAACATTGAACATTGACAACTTTCAGAAAATAACATTTTGATTATATATATTTTAAAAACATTAAAAAAAAAAAAAAAACAGAATGTTTTGAACACTGAATTGTAACATTTTCAAATGTTTGCAAAGTTATAAAATGGAAAGCTCCGTTAAAACCTAACTATGAGAAGAAAATAACGTTTTTTATATATTGAAAAAAAAAACTGGACATTTTGAACATTCAGAAAATAACATTTTTATAACTTATATTTTAAAAACAGTTATAAAAAAACTACTGAATTCCTATGATGCTTTTAAAATCATGAGTGTTCCCTTAATGTTTGAACATGTAAAAAAAAGAAGCTTTCCACTTGTAATGTTCCTGTATAAATTTGCAAAATGAAAACGGAATAAAATGTAACGTTCCTTTTAACGTTTGCATAACCAGGAAAAAAGTTTTTAAAATGTAAAAAAAAAAATGCTCTGTGAGAACGCTCCAAAAAAAATGTCATAACTTATATTTTAAAACATTCAAAAACGCTATGTTTTCATAAATTGCGTTTTTAAAAAAAGTGACGTTTTGAACATTCAGAGAACTTTCAATAGTAGCATTCCCATAATATTTGCAAAATTATAACTATAATAAGGGATTCACCCCAAAATTTAAAGTTTATGTTTATCTGCTTACCCCCAGGGCATCTGAGATGTAGGTGACTTTGTTCTTCAGTAGAACACAAACTGAGACTTTTAACTCAAACCGTTGCAGTTTGTCAGTCTTATAATGTAAGTGGATGGCTAAAAATGACAATAAAAACAACGACAAAAAACATACTCAAACAAAACCAAATCACATAACTCTCAAGTAGATCATTGACACTCCTAATTGAGTTGTAGATAGTGTCAACTGTCCACTTGAGGGATAGGTGTCGGTAATGCACTTATAAGTCTGCGATCCACCATAAAGCAAGAAGAAGAAGAAGACGCCTCACTCGCCTGCTGCTAAGAATGCGCACAGGATAGATCTAACAGTTCAGACATTGAGGTGAAAAACTATATAAATACTGTTCAGTTTCTTGCACAGACTGATTTGTTTCTTTAAACATCAGTGTATAATCATGAGCTGCAGGGTTTAATTTGGATTTGTTTGTGTATATATATTTTATTTATTTGTATTTTTTTATTGTATGTTTTAGCCGTGATTCCCATTCACTTACATTATAAGACTGACAGACTGCATTGGTTTGACTTAAAAATCTCTGTTTGTTAAATGGAAAATTAACATTTGCATTTTTTTACATTGAAATTTTGAAGAATGTTCAGGGTTTCTTGTAACGTAATGGTAAAGTAAGCAAAACGTTCCCATAAAATATATTTTTGTTGGGTGTACTTTGCACTCCAGTGTTGCTGCCTCGTTCTAATGCCTTTTTTTGACGCTGTCAAAGATGAAATTGAGGTTGAAAAAGTGATTGTTGCGTTTACCTGGAATCAGCATTTACATTTCCATCTGTGGTGATTTAGTGATCCATTCTTAATACATCTGCGCTGGGATCTCCCACTGTCACGATTTGGCTGGAGTGATTTTATATCCTCGCACACTTTTCATCTCATATTTGCTGAGGTTTGACATGACACAGCGTCTCTTTCTCTCCCTGGGGAGCGAGAGCTCTTCAGTATTCAGTTGCGTGTGTGTGTTTGTAAGCTTGCCTTAGGCAGCGATCGGTGTTGTCCTTTTGAATTTGGGCCCGCTGACCTTCCCACAATCAGCACGTGACCTCCGACCTCGCTGAAAACAACTAGACAAGCCTGGCTGGATTCACAACCTTTTTCATTTGAGCATTTACTCGACTTGTATGTCTACTTTGCATTCATATGAAGAAATACTCTTAGCTAATTCTGTCTCTTTTGGACTTACATTACAAAAATATTAATTTTAAATAATTTCCAATAGGGCCCAAATTATGAAGTTCCATCACTATTTATTTAACCGATTTAAGAATCACAACCAAAACTGCTCTTAAAAATAAATAAATATATAAATAAATAATAATAAAAAACGTTATAAAAATAAACTTTAAACCACTTTTTGTTTTATATATATATATATATATATATATATATATAAAACAGTAGCTTTGTGAACAGTGTGTATGTGATTTATTTTTTATGTTTTGATGATTCATTAGAAGTGGTAACTAAAAAAATTTTTTTTTGTACAAGTTTTTAATGTGCTTCACTAAAAAGAATCGGTTTAAATGACTCCTTTGTTGTGAATCGTACTACATGGATTGCAGTGTTTTTGTTTCACTTAAAAGAACCAGTTTAAATGACTAATTTTTCTTTGGTGAATCATAGTACTTTGATTGCTCTGTATGTTTTTCGTTTACTTCATTAAAAAGAACCACTTTAAATAACTCATATTTTTAGAAATCTCAGCACACGTTTGACTCTGGTAAAAAGAATCGGTTTAAACTACAAATTTTTGACACTGTACATTTGGATTCACTAAAAAGAACTGGTTTAAAAGATTCATTTGTTTGTGAATCAGACTATTGCGCATTATGTATTTAATTCGGAACTGGTTCAAATGACTCTGATTTTTTTTTTGTTAAAAAAATCAGACTGATTCACCAAATGAATCAATTTAGTTTTTTTTTTTTTTTTGTGAATTACAGTGTATGTTTTTGATTCGCTATAAAGAACCCGTTTAAAAGAGTATGTATTCATGAAACAAAGAGACTTGCGTTGTTGCTGTTATTTTTCAATGCATTGTCTTTTTAATGAAAATATTTACTTTTAGATTCAGTGTTGCTCAATGTCTTTAACCCAGTTATGTAAAATAAGGTGTCAAGTTTTACTGTAGTTTTTACTTAACTAGTTAACTTTACTGTAAAGTAAAGTCTGTACTCCAAACATTTTTTCCGTCACGCTCACTTCCTGTCCTTACTGACACCAGGTGAATGTGTCCGTTTGCTGAGCTGTGTAATTGAGGCTGTCCTGTTAAGACCAGCACTGTCCAAACCGCTCACTCACTGCCATCTCTTCTGTCCATCACACGCTCATGCGGCTTAATAATTCATGCCTTGATTTGGGATGTGAATTAAAGACGTCAGGAGTGCTGACAGATCACTTCCTCTCGGTCTCCGCGGGTCAGGTCCAGGTTAACACCAACCCACTTAGACGTCCTTACAAACTATGGTGATATTGTAAGTCACAATACTCCATATGCAATATTTTTATTTAAATACCAATATTTTACAGTAAAATATTCAGTAGTTTTATGTTTTTATTTTTGAAAGTATACGACTCAATGACTTGCTCAGTTTGTTTTTTCTTCTGAGAAACTGATTTGCTGAAGAAGAGAAAAAAAAGATTCACTTACTTTTATGAAGGCAAGCACTTTAACAAATCATTGCTTTCAAACAAATCAGTTGGAATGATTCACTGAATCTCTCATAAAGACTCCCTCGTTTCATTTCTGAACGAATCAGTTGACTGAATGAATCAGTGACTCTCTCATAAAGACTCCCTCGTTTCATTTCTGAATGAATCGGTTGACTGAATGAATCAGTGACTCTCTCATAAAGACTCCCTCGTTTCATTTCTGAATGAATCGATTGACTGAATGATTCAGTGACTCTCTCATAAAGACTCCCATGTTCATTTCTGAATGAATCGGTTGACTGAATGATTCAGTGACTCTCTCATATAGACTCCCTCGTTTCATTCTGAATGAATCGGTTGACTGAATGAATCAGTGACTCTCTCATAAAGACTCCCATGTTCATTTCTGAATGAATCAGTTGACTGAATGATTCAGTGACTCTCTCATAAAGACTCAGTTTAATTTTTAAACGAATCGGTTGACTGAATGATTCAGTGACTCTCTCATAAAAACTCCCTCATTTCATTTTTAAACGAATCGGTTGACTGAATGATTCAGTGACTCTCTCATAAAGACTCCCTCGTTTCATTTTTAAATGAATCGATTGACTGAATGATTCAGTGACTCTCTCATAAAGACTCCCATGTTCATTTCTGAATGAATCGGTTGACTGAATGATTCAGTGACTCTCTCATAAAGACTCCCTCGTTTAATTTATAAACGAATCGGTTGACTGAATGATTCAGAGACTCTCTCATAAAGACTCCCTCGTTTCGTTATTTAACATTTTATTGTAGATTTAATTCTGTTTTATATGCATTTTTATTATTTAGCATTTTTATTTTACTTTTTTGTTATTATATATTTTATTCTGTTTTATATGCATTTCTACAATTTAGCATTTTTACTTTTACTTTATTTTATTATAGAATTTGTTTCATGTCCATTTTTCTTTATTATTTCTATTTTACTATTTTTTCACTTTATTATAGATTTTATGCTCCATTTTAAATGCATTAAATATTTATCATTTTAATTTACTTTTATTATTATTTTTACTTTTTTACTTTTTAGATTTTATATTCTATTTAACATACATTTTTTAATTTATTGTATTATTTGAAATAATAATAATTATTATTATTATTTTATTTGTACAGGTTTTTTCAACATTTAAAATTTCTCGTTGAATCGGAGATCCAAAGTCTCCAGTCAGAAATCTGAAATCTCAACCTGATCTCAAGTTTCTCATCGAATCCTCAGAGCTGCTGTCTGCATTCATTTTACATGCATACACTCGTCTGTCAGCTATTGTGATTACTTGTGTTGTACTCTAGGAGAAATATCTTGATCTGAACGCTAGAGTTCTCCATCATCCAGGTGATGTTTTAGTTTTGTCCCGAGCTCAAGGTGACCGGGACGTTTCCCACAGACCTGCCGCCGGTGACAGTGATCTGTTATTGATGAATGAACACGGACGAACCCAAATATAAAGCGAAAAATCGAAGAGTGTCAGCAGTAACAGCTGTGATGGATGGCGTCATCTCTCGGCCGTTTCGAGACACTTTTCTGCCTCTTTCTTCCCAGAGCCGTTTTATCTTAATAAACACCCAGCTGGAGGGAGAATTGAACTGAATTCGCTCAGATAGCGTCCGCTTTAATGCTAACACCCTTCGTTTGTCATTTGATATTGGTCTCTAATTAGTTTTGGAGAGGGCTCTGCGACAAATAATGACAAATTTGGCCGTTTGGCTCGTCTGGTTTCCCGCGCCTCAGTGAATAATGAGATCTGCTTTAGTGAGGAGGAGCTGCTTAATGAAATGCAGTTTGTTTGCTCTGACGGCGTGAATGAGCGTCGCAATCTATTGAGAATCATCATGAAAGAGACGAGGAGTGAACCAATGAACAGAGGAGGAGCTGAGGAGAGGATCAGCACACACACACACACACACACACACACTCACACACACTCTCACTCAGACATGCACATACACACCAGTGGTGGACGAAGTACACAAATCAAGTACTTGAGTAAAAGTACAGATACGAATAATAAAATATTACTCCAGTAAAAGTAAAAGTACTCCTTTTTCAATTTTACTCAAGTGAAAGTACAAAAGTACTCAATTTTGTATGTACTTAAGTAAAAAAGTACTGAAAGATAGATGTTTGCAATTTTATATAGGCTAATTTAATTTTATATTTGCACTTTTTTTTTTTTTTATAATCCTACTGCTCAAAATACCTTTTTCCAAAATAACCACTATATGGCGTCAAGATATATTTTTGTTGTTGATATGGACTACGCTTACGAGAGTAATGTTCACTGTGAAGCTTACACTGTGATGTACCTGAGAGAAAACAGATGATAATCTGATCTTCATCAGTAAGAAAAAAGTATTTTAAAGTTTGTTGTTTTACAGAACACCACAGTTATATATGACAAGATAATAAGGCCTGCAGTTAGGAAGAACATCTTAAGGAAAATATAATTATATTTTCTTAATGATTTTTTTCCTTCTCAAACCTTGTCTGCGGTGTAAAAACACCCCTGGCCAAACGGGGTGCATCTCTTCCCTTCTTTGATAATTACTGTAGTTACCATGTTCTGAACATCACATCCTTTCTTTTCTCCCCAGATGTAATCTATATATCTATATATCTATATCTACCTATCTATCTATCTATCTATCTATCTATCTATCTATCTATATATATATATATATATATATATATATATATATATATATATATATAGGTGGTTGAATAAAAATATTTGGACATTATTTATAAAAATTACCTCAAGTTAGCACCAGCAAGCCTGCTAGACATTTAGCATCAGCTACAATATTTACTTTCAGTACCGTTCTGAATAAACATTCATGTCTGCCTAACGTTACTCGTCTAAAAAAAAAAGCCTCAAGTCCAAATATTCATTTATCACCAATTAACTGTTTGACAAACACTTCCTGCTTCGAGATCTGAATTTAAAAAAAAATATCAAACATGCTCCGAAGTCCCAATCTGAATCAACCGAGTCGCCAACAGGCTCCGAAGTGCCGATCTGAACCAACCGAGTCGCGAACATGCTCCGAAGACCCAATCTAAATCAACCGAGTCGCGAACAGGCTCCGAAGTGCCGATCTGAATCAACGGAGTCGCGAACAGGCTCCGAAGTGCCGATCTGAATCAACCGAGTCGCGAAAAGGCTCCGAAGTCCCGATCTGAATCAACCGAGTCGCGAACAGGCTCCGAAGTGCCGATCTGAATCAACCGAGTCGCGAACAGGCTCCGAAGTGCCGATCTGAATCAACCGAGTCGCGAACAGGCTCCGAAGTGCCGATCTGAATCAACGGAGTCGCGAACAGGCTCCGAAGTGCCGATCTGAATCAACCGAGTCGCGAAAAGGCTCCGAAGTCCCGATCTGAATCAACCGAGTCGCGAACAGGCTCCGAAGTGCCGATCTGAATCAACCGAGTCGCGAACATGCTCCGAAGTGCCGATCTGAATCAACCGAGCCGGAACAGGCTCCCAAGTCCCGATCTGAATCAACCGAGTCACGAACATGCTCCGAAGTGCCGATCTGAATCAACGGAGTCGCGAACAGGCTCCGAATTGCCGATCTGAAAACTTCGACCAAAGAATGTAAAAAATAATTATATTTCTCTAATAACTCTAACTCTACAACTCTATAAAAGACTCAGATCACGTATCTAAAAATAAATCGCTATAGTAAAAGAGAAATAATAAGAGGAGTGAAGTTTCCTACCGCTCTGCTGTGTTTGGTCCTCAAGCGCCTCTGACGCTCCGCGGCGCGTCTCCGCCCCTCACACGTGCGTTTACAGCGCTAAATTAATCATCTTTGCTAATTATTATACATTTACTTCATTGTCAGCTTCAGGTACTTCATTTATTATTGTTCAATGAACTGTTTGAAACAAAAAAAGGTTGTATTTCAGTAATAATTCTAAATTATCAAAATAAAATATATAAAATAAATAATAAAAAATATGATTTTCAGTTACAATAGTTAATCCTAAATTCCGACATTAATAACTTACTTTTAGCAACATCAGACGCACGCGCTCACAAGATCTCACGGTTCTTACTTCTGTAGACTCACACTAAACGGTTCATTTGAATCAGTGAGTGGTCGACTCCAGAACAGCTGCAATCGGATCATTCTAATTCGTAAACGAATCGTTTGGTGCGATTCGCGATCCGATTTAAAGGTTTATTTTGAAAAGACTCACGTTCATGATGAATCAGACACCGCTTCTGCGTCTCGGAGCACGTGATATATTATAGGGAGTAACGATATGTTTTATGAAATGTAGTGAAGTTAAAAGTACGATCTTATGCTTTGGAATGTAGTGATATTGTATTTATTTTTAGTATTTTAGTATGATAATAATAAAATTGTGAATGTAGAAAAAATAACAAATTAATAATTATTAATATAATTTATAGTGTGCATGTGTATATATTTGTAATATTACCTTTTTTATTTATTATTATATTATGATGACAATGGTTATTATCACTATCATTAAATATATACTAAAATTGTGCTAATAATAACAATAAAATTATAGCATTCTTAATTAGTGGTAATTATTAATTATATAGTCTCTAATAGTAGTTTCTCTGTGATGTGGGCTCTTGTAAAGCGGCGTCTCAGGGAAGATTAAGTGATTAAGTGGTGTTGATGAAGGGACGCAGAGAGGAAGAGTGTGATAGTTTGTCAGCGTCTCCTGCGGTGCCTCACAGATCTCCACATCGTCCCGTCATCCATCATGATGCTCAGGCCCGTCCATTCAGCACCACTGATTTCTGCGCCTGTCATCCATCTTTCCCCTCGTCTCTGTCTGGTGCTTTAATCGCTGTACACAAGTTTAAGTTAATCGTCTGCTGACATTTAGCATCCTGTGATCCCAGACTAGTGACACTGGAGAGAATGAGACTCGTATTATGTGCTCTCCTCCAGCAGTCAGCTAATGATTCGTTAAAACGCCCCGCTGACGGATAAAGACAACATTTAGAACAGCTGCTATTGCTGGTTTGTAATCAGCTTCACCATTACAGTGAATGTCAGGGTAATTATGGCTTGGATTAGTCGAAACATTTATTTGATACATGAATTTATAAGGCCTCCACATCATTAAACATAATCAACATCTAATGATAAACCTGATGTATATGATCCATATTTCTTCTGCCCTCTGGTGGTTTGGTTTCTTCACGAAGAAGAAGGACCTTTTATATCATGTTTTTTGTTAAATTTACATTTATATTGCTACATTTTATATATATTTAACAATTGTTTTAGACTTACATTGACATTTAAAAAATGAATAATTACTGTAGTGTATGCTTTAATATTTTGTGATATTTAAAAAATATTTGTCTCAAAAATATTGAAAAAAGCAGGTTTCTTTTTTATTTATTTAAAAGTATTTATTTCAGTCATTTAAATGCATTTCATGTATTACATTTTATGTATGTATATATATAAATACACACACTTTATTATATTAATTATAAAATTGAATATAAATTAAAATTGTTTTATAAAATATAAAGTGTTTAATTATATGTGAAAAGTGAGAAATGTTGTATGATTTAATAGAACATTTTTGAAAATATTGAGAAAAGCGTGTGCGTTTTTTTCAAAGTACTTCTTTCAGCCATTATTGTAATGCATTTATTATTCTTATTCATTTAATAGACACATTTAGTTTTAGAATTTTCTTATTTATTTATTTTTAAACAGAAATGCTTAAAAGATTGTAAATACTATGAAAAATACATTAATACAAAATTATGTATACATATTACATATTTTGTGTTAACATTCAGTAGACAGTTCAATAAAGTAACCCATTTATGAAAATAATATGATATCTCTCTATTGTGAGGTTTTTAGGTAGGAACATTTAATGGTCATGACACTAAACCGACTAAATGCTGAATATGTGTATCTTGTGTGTTTATAGGGTGAAGTACATCAGACCAGAGGCCGAACACACTACAGTACAGTCTCTGTGACTCTGTGCTGTCCGCCTACATCTGATCCTGGCCCTGAAATCCACACTTTACCAGACATTAGCCCCTCTCGATCAATAGTACCAACCTTACAAGCAGTTCTGTGTGAGAAAACACAAGCACGTCATCCCTGACTCATCCACCTACTGGAGCCCACTAATCAAACTCTCCTGAGCTTTCTCGGCTTTCCCAGATTCGCATATTGATCTGATTAGATTAGCCGTCCAATCTTTGCTGTCTGACTTTTTCAGCATCAACCAGAAATGGGATACTTGCTGTGGGGCGATCCGTAAACTGGCATCCAACGTGGGGACAACACCTGCAAACCGTGTCCCATCTGGAGCCAATTAGCCTCATCCCTGCGGACAAAAGAAACAAGCGTGTGACTCGAGTCCTTGCTGTTTTTATCCGTTGTGGCAGCCCGCTGTGTCATGTCCCATCGGCTTGCACCGTGCCACTCGCGGGTCAGATCCGATTTGACAGGTCTGGAATAAAAAGGTCATCTTGACCCCGGATTGCTCCACTTGTGTCACTTTGCGTGTCCATCACGCAGTCAAAAGTGTTGACTTTGGCCTCGTTTGTCCACATCGAAGTCGCCACACCAATCTGGCCAATCTCTCCATCCAGTCCACCCTTACGACAGCTTGCAAGTTCTGTCGTGGCCCTCCCTGGAGGATGAGCGATGTGTCCACATTGGACTATGAGCTGCTCTCGCCGGGGCCGTCGTTCGCCGGGGTCCCCAGCAGCCCACCTCTTGGAGGGGACGCCGAGCAAAGGACGGCCTTCGTGTTCGTGGGTCTCCTGATGCTGTTTTTGATTTTTCTGTTGGTGCGTTGCTTCCGGATCTTGCTGGACCCCTACAGCCAAATGCCGGCTTCGGTGTGGACCGATCATAAGGACGGCTTCGAGCGGGGCCAGTTTGACTATGCCCTTGTGTAGTCACATGACTGAAAGATGCCAACTGCCTTAGCCCAGCCTGTGGCCCGACTCCAACCCTTTAGCTAATTTCGCTAACACTGTCATGGGTTCGATTCCCAGGGAACGCACCTGCCATGTATACCTTGAAATGTGCTTTGGGTGTAAACACAAAGAACACTTTTTTCCGTATTAACAGGGTCGTCCTATTCTTCTGCTGTAGCTACATCCTCAGGACGGTCTACAATGAATACACATTAATTGTAAAAGACATAATCAGAAATGAAAAGTTCATAATGAAACTTGACATTTAATTTAACGCAGCTGAAAATGAGGCTGTTATGGAATCGGTCACTGCTATAAATTGATGTTCAACTAATGAAATATTGGAAATATGGCTGTATGTAAACTTTGCAGTGGGCAAAAAAGAAAAATCGCTAAATGTGTTAATTTACGTTAACAAAACTAGACGATGACTTGACCTAGAACTTGAAACATATTGGACCTTAAATTTTTATGTAAATGATCAATTGGGTTTAAAGAACAATTTACACTGTAAAAATCGATAAACTGGCACAAAATTTTCTGTTAATTGTTTTAACAATTTACACCATAAAAATCACTAAATTGTTACTTTATGTGCATTGTTGCATTGAATGCAACAAATGATCTAAACAAACATTTCATAGTTTTTTCTATACTGCTGCTAAACTGAAAAGCATGAAAGTTAATTGTTGCAATTAAAATCTTTTTTTTGTTGTTGTATTCAACAAACATTTTATGTCTTAAAAAAATAACTAAACTTTGCTAAATTGTCGGTTTACTTTAATTGTTGCAAAGAATGCAACAGATGGTTTTAACGACATAAAATCCATTAAACTGTCGTTAAATTGTTGCTTTACATTAATTGTTGCATTGAATACAACAAATGGTTTTAACAATAAAAGTACACCATAAAAATCCCATAGCTGTCCCTAAATTATCGATTAATGCTAACTGTTGCACCTTTATGCGACAAATGGTTTTCACAAAAAATTTACACCATAAAAATCACTAAAATGTTGCTAAATTTTCGCTTTATGTTAATTGATGCATTGAATGCAACAATTGGTTTTAACTAAATTTACACCATAAAAATCACCAAAAAAAATCTTTAATAATAATTCCTTACATTTTATATAGCGCTTTTCTGGGCACTCAAAGTGCTTTACATAGAAGAGGGTAATCTCCTCAACCTTTAAATTGTTGCTATGTTAATTGTTCTGTTGAATTCAAACAAATGGTTTAAAGTTTACACATTAAAAAGCACTAAACTGTTGCTAAATTATCACTTGATTGTTGCATTGAATGCAACAAATTGTTTTAACAAATTATTTACACATTAAAAATCACAAACTGATGCTAAATTGTCATTTTGTTAATTGTTGCGTTGAATTCAATAAATGGTTTTACGAACAGTTGACACCATAAAAATCACTTGACTGTCCCTAAATTGTCACTTTGTTTGTTGCACTGAATGCAGTAAATGTTTTTCACAAAATGTGCACTCTAAAAATTACTGAACTGTCGTTAAAATTGTTGCTTTACGTTAACTGTTGCATTGAATTAGACACATTACATAAGAAAATGTACACCTTGTTCTGTTTAGTAAGTAATGCTCTTGCAGCCTTGTTTTCATTTGCGTAAAATTAAATAAGCTGCCTACCCTAATTATGGCTTATTCATTATGATTTTTGTCTATAAAGCATGGTAATTTTCATCAAAATACATCTTCAGCATACACACTTCAGCATTGTTGGAAAGTCCTAGGATGTCCGACATACCTGCTGCCTTTGACAGACCTATTCTAAACTCTGTGCTTTATATATTTCTGACGATATTCTGGATTTGGAGCAAACATCCCTTTAAGACTTCAGAACTGAGTGTCAGTCGTTGTATTATTGCTGTTTGACTCTTTCCTGTCCTTTGACTATGTGTGTGTGTATAAGCCATATGTTCTCATATCTCAAAAGTGTTCATGTCATTGGTTGTCTGTTTGCTAATCTGCTGAGCTCTCTGAAACTGTTGTGATCTAAGAGAGGTTTAGAAACAACTAAAAGCTTTATTTTTATATCCCGACTCCGATTTGGAGTTCCCTTTTTGCTAATGTGTCATCTTAAATTTGTAGCTCTCATTAGGACCCATGTGTAAAATGTGTTGATGTGCCAAGAAACAGAGGAGCTTGCATTGCTTTGTGAGTTTTGTAAGTAAATTGGATATTTTCCTAATTCCCTTTTGTTTGAAATAAAACTGGGCTTATTCACTTAAAGCTTCCAATATCTTCAGGACGAAGTCTACTGAAGTGGCCACCCTTTTGAGATCAATAAGCCATTTCCACTTGGATACGCTCGCTAAATCTCTTTAACGTGGCTAAAAATGGCCTTCGCACACCGAGTACAGAAAAACAAAGGTTTAAAAATATAACCAATGTTGTTTTATTGCCATTCGTTGTTTCATAGAGATGTTCACAAACATTGTGCGGATCACTCGGATCTGACAGATGGATTGAAAATGGTAAAAAAAAAAAATGCATTTGGAATTACTCATTAGTCATGTACTGGGTGCTCAGGTTTCTTCATCATGGATCTCTATGGCTCACAAAAATTCATACATGCGCCGTGATCAATGCCCCCCAAAGATTTAGGGGAACTGACATCATCCTGAGCAACCCGGTCCACTTTCTTTGGTCTGAAGTTCGTAACTCAACAATAGCTTGATGACTATTTCAAGTTTGCTGTTGATTTTTGGACGTACATTACAGTCACGCACATTCACACTTTTACATGTAGTGGCATCAACAAAAACAAGAGATATGAAAGTATACAAAGGTCCAATGTTAGACAAATGGTTATACATAAATATAGCTCAGGCTGTCGTACAGTGCAGTTACTGTGATGTTCAAGAAACGGTTTTGCCATTCTAGCACCAAAATTACTTTGTTTACAGCCTTTGAAAACAGTCCAATGTTGCTGGTCATGGCAAATAAACTACAGTATTATGATGATCAATGGACAAGCTCATGTAAACAGTGATGTCTGTCACATAGTGCTCCGTGACAGTAAATTAAGGATGCTGTGATCATTAATTGTCCATATTAAATGGAAAAACAAAGTCAACAGCCCTTAAAAGCTATTTATCAAATGTTTACAAGTAAATATTTGGTTTGGTAGTCTTGATGCTCCAGAATACAAAAGAAGTAATACAAACAAAATCTACATTTCACTTTAAAATATACAATTAAAATTTTCATCAAGATTTGATAGTATAGATTTTTCAGCATTGAGACATTACAAAAGACAATCACACATACAATAAAAAACAAAATAACTTTGAAAATGTTACGTTTGCGATCCAGAAATCAGTTTGTGGTACAGCGTAAGTTGGAAACTTAGCACCTTGTTTGCTCGAGATTACTGAGAAACTAAGAAACGATCGTTGGTTTGTCCCCACACTTGAAAGTTGAAAATGTGTGTTTGCATGTCCATATCTGGAGTGTTTTGGAGGATGGCTTGCCAAACAAACCTTATGTACCATTGAGACTGCACGTCTCCAGCTGCATCAAAAATGGCCTCTGGTTGGTTTACCCAGCAGGCTTCCAGTTCTCCATTCATATGTGCTCTGTTTGCGAAGTACGTCTATGTCAAATACACCGACAAGAGCACACAAGTATGGAGAAGAGAATGGTTCAAATGTGAATGCCAAGTTTGTGCAACATCACATGCATATTTGAAAACCCTTTGGACAGTTGCTGCCATTTTTGGAATGAAATTTCCCTGATTAAATACGCAGAGGAGGCCCAGTGCAAATTTTGAGTGTTTAGCACCACTCCTGTCTCAACTGCCACACAGATGTGTGTGTGTTCTTGTCTATGTGTGTAAAATGAGGTAACGCAATGTGGCAGCCCAAGCAAACACTCCAGGATATCCAAGAAATCTTATGTAAAAAGATGTGTTTCAGTCTCGAGAACCTTAAGCTGTTTGAACCCTCGACTGTTAAAACTTGAACAATTGTCAAGTAAAATACTTGACAAATGACTCTAAATACTGAATGGAATAAACGTTGACCCCAGTTTGCAGTGAGTTATCAAGGTGAGTGAACGGTCATTATATTTTTCATCTATAATGCATCGTTTTTATGTGCACTAAAGACTGAAATGTGATTTCATGATAATTTTGACAGTTTACAACTGTAAAAGCCATACTAAAATTAAATAGATTGTCTGATTGGGCGCTAATGCTAGTGCGAATGCATCCTGCTAATTTAAGATTGTATATGTACATATTCCACCCAACCTGGTGGTATCTGTGGGGGCTGACATGAAAACAAACCCAAAACATTGCGATAAATGGACAAAGTCTTTCAGAGCCAATGCCCTGCAGTGAAGGGCACAGGGTCAAGGGTCAGTCTCAGTGCAGGTGGATGTGCAGCTTGATGCGCAGTGCATCGCCGATTTCACCTAGCAAATAGTCGCTGTCGTGCTGGTCCTCTATTTGCTGAAGTTTGTGAGGACCGAAAATACGCAAGCTAGCGATCTCCAGATGGTACAAACCTGGAGGGGGTGGCTTTCGGCCAAGCCGCAGAACACTCTTCCCATCGCGACGCTCCAGAATGCGGAAGTGTTCTCCTTGGTTTCCGTGCGTTATGACGTAGCGCACGTGGTGCTCAAGCGGCTCCAGGGCTGGAAGCAATTCAAGTAGGGGTTCCTTGTTTTGCAGTTGCGCCAGACTCAGGTTCATTGGGATTGAAGTCTGAACATCCAAGCTGGCCATACTCACCGTCTCCTAAGGTCAGGACAGAACAGTTGGGAACATTAGAAGAAGCTTCAGACAGATTTTGACCTAAGTCGTATATACTCTTTATAAAGTTAGGAGTTGAGTTCAGGGCTAGCAGTGTGACCATATTAAAAACATGACAGCTACAGAGAGAGGGACAGTCCTCAAAATGTACCTTTAGATCATTATCGCCAGCATTACGCCTATGGCGACCTTTCTTCCCAAGGTCACCATTGATCTTGCATTCATAGCAGGCCTCCGGTGACAGTGACTCTTCGTCATCCACTCCCTCCGAGCCAAACTGACCCTGGAAGCCCACTCCTGTGATGCAGTGCCTAAAAACGAAAAGGTTGAAACATTATTTTTCTTTAACTTCTGTAATTATTCAGCTTAGGTCAGGAATGTCCAAATCCGAACCCTGAAGGGCCAACAACCTTTACTGCAGGGATCTCCAACCCTGCTCCTGGAGAGATACCATCATGCAGACTTCAAGTTCCAACCCTGCTCCAACACACCTGTCTGTAATTATCAAGTAACCCTGAAGACCTTGATTAGCTGCTTCAGGTGTGGTTGATTAGGGATGTGGCTGAACTCTGCAGGATGGTGGCTCTCCAGGAGCAAGGTTGGAGACCCCTGCCGAACATAGCGCCAACTTGTCCCAATATACCTTCCTTGAAGTTTTTGTTATCCTGAATATCTTTATAACCTTGGTTCACAATACTTGGGGTTTGCCCTTGAGGTCCATGGAGTCCACAAGACTGTAGTATATCCCATGTTAGGATTCAGAAGGGATCTTGTACCATTGTTAAGCCCATGATGGTGGGACTCCACGGTAGACTGCTTGACAATCTATATAGGAGTGTGTCACCAAAACGTGAACTCGAACGAGGGATATGAGTATAATCTAGGACAGTGCCTTGAAGTTTCAGGCAAGTATATGCTTCTTCACTACATGGCAAAAGTATGAAGACATCCCTTTCCAAGGAAATACCTGAACCCTTTTGAACACTTTAGAAAGTAAACTACGAGCCAATCCTCTCTGACTGGAAGTAAATCCCGTGGTTGTGCTCTGATATCTAAGAGAAAGTCTTGCCAGTCACTTTGCTTAGCTTGGATGTACTTTGGCTTTGTAGAAGGGATTGCCAACTTCAGGCCACTGTCTGATAGAACCTAGCCCCAATCCAAATAAAAAAAAACTGTAATTTATGTATTCCTAAAGACTTCAGTTAGATTGTTTTAGGTGCATTCAATAAGGGATGGAGCTAAACTCTGCAACTCAGTGGCTTTCCAAGATTAGGGTTGCCCTCCCTGCTATATACAGTATGTTCAAACTATTTGCGTGACCAATCCTTCGTAGACTTTAGCTCTTAAACTAGTTAGTGAAGAATACATCCAAGTGGGTACGTTGGAGAAAGCTGGAGCTGAACTTTTGAAGAAAGTGCTTAGTTTTTGCTTGAAGTTTATCGGGGTCTTAAATACTCACCCTTGTCCTGCTCGGTAGAAGCCTCCAGGACATCCGCACAAGTATCCACCATCAGTGTTGGAGCAGCCATAGCTGCAGGGGTTATTGTTCAAGCCACATTCATTAACATCCTGGCAACCACCAGCAGAGGGCTCAAAATCGAAACCTGACGGGCACACGCATTTATAGCTGCCCAGAGTATTATAGCAAGACGCAGATCCACAGGCTTGATTTCCGGAGCATTCGTTCTCGTCTAGGGGGAAGGAAGATGGAGAAATTAGAACGGCACAACAACAAACAAACAAAAAAAAATCACACTTTATCGTTGTAGAAATACTTACCCACACACTGGTTCCACTGGTAGTGCTGAACGTAACCCTGCGGGCATCCACAGCGATATCCTCCCATCATGTTCTGGCAGCCGTGCTGGCACCGGTGGTTTCCACCACATTCATCAACGTCTGTAAGAAAGAAAGAAAGAAAACAAAACCAGGTTAGCATGTGTTTCTAATACATGGTGGCGTAGGGTGGCCGACCACCTTTTCAGCAATTTTGGATCCGGAAGTATTTTTTACATTCATTCTTCCAATTGGGATTTTGAAAAATGCTTCGTTAAAGTGTTATAAGCCATCAAACAAAACAAACAATTCCATGAAGCATAAAATAATAATTCGGCCAATAATTCGCGGACTTGTCCTTTGATACAATGCTCATCATTGGAAGGGGTATATTTGGGGTATATTTGTAGCAATAGCTATTGTATGGGTCAAAATTATAATTTTTTCTTTTATGCCAAAAATTAGGATATTTTAGGATTAGCATTAGGATATTAAGTAAAGATTTAGTTTCATGAGGATATTTTGTTAATTTACTACCGTAAATATATCAAAATAAATTTTTGAATAGTAATATACATTACTAAGAACTTCATTTTGGACAACTTTAAAGGTGATTTTCGCAATATTTTGATTTTTTAGCACCCTCAGATTCCAGATTTCCAAATACCGTTTTTTTCGGACTATAAGTTGCACCTAAGTATAAGTCGCATCAGTCCAAAAATACGTCATGATGAGGAAAAAAACATATATAAGTCGCACTGGACTATAAGTCGCATTTATTTAGAACCAAGAACCAAGAGAAAACTTTCCCGTCTCCAGCCACGAGAGGGCGCTCTATGTTTTCAGTGTAGACTACAGGAGCACTGAGCAGCATAGAGCGCCCTCTCGCGGCTGTAGACGGCAATGTTTTCTCTTGGTTCATTTCTCCTAGTTCATGTCAAATTAATTTTGATAAATAAGTCGCACCTGACTATAAGTCGCAGGACCAACTAAACTATGAAAAAAAATGCGACTTATAGTCCGGAAAATACGGTAGTCGTATCTCAACCAGATAACAAACCACACATCATGGATAGTAGTTTTCCCAACACGAATTGTGTTGTTAAACACAATTATAAACTAGTGTGAACTGATGGATTCAACAAAAGCATATACAAGCGATCAACAACCTTGGAGCTCACGACAGGTCAATTTACTGTTTAATGCAAAATAATTTCACATGGGCCCAAAATGGGAAGCCTACCGTCGCAGTTGATTCCCGTGGTGTCCAGAGAGAAGCCCTTCTGACACTCGCAGTTGAAGCTGCCCGGGGTGTTGAGGCAGGAGGCGCGGGAGCCACAAACGTTTGGCTGATTGCTGCATTCATTGTTGTCTAAGAGATGAAGCATAAAGGCAGTTTTATCTCAAGAATGACCCGTTCAGTTATTTAGCAGGCTTGAGTTCATATCACTCACCTATGCATGCCGTCTGGTGCTGCATGAAGCCTGAGGGGCATTTACAGGTGAAGCCACCGATCGTGTTGACACATAGGAACTGACAGTTGTGTTGCTTGGTTGAGCACTCGTCCAAGTCTGGGATCAAAAAAGCATTTTTATTGGTTTTTAATTAGCAGACATTGGGTTGATCATTGGCACGGATTATGACTACAACCAGATTTATAAGCAGATCTTATCCCAACATGGAAAAAAGTAACCATTAATTGTGAACTAACCTTTGCAGGTCTTTCCATCTGGTTGTAGGATGTATCCTCTGGGACACGAGCACAGGTAACTGCCTTCGGTGTTTTTGCACAGGAAGTTACATGGTTTGGGCGACTGAGAGCACTCGTCCATATCTAATTGAAAAGCATCAAGTATTGCATCAAACATAGTCTTTTAGAACAGTGTAGCACTTAAATACGGTGAGCGAGGAGAACGTACCAACACAGGAAGTGCCAGTGAAGTCATTGGTGTAACCCACGTTGCAATGGCAGCGGAAGGAGCCGACGCTGTTGATGCACTGGCCGTTCTTACACAGGTTAGGCATCACCTCACACTCATTAATGTCTGCAAAAATACAGTAGATATGGTATCCATATGTGCTTTCCTTAATCTAAAAGAAATGCCTGGATTTCAGTACTTAACTAAACACCTGTAGCATTTGTTGTTTAAAAACAGTACTCATATTAATATTGTATTATTATTATTATGAATAAATTAATGTGTGTGTATATATATATATATATATATATAAGTACTGTATTAGTAAAATATGAATATTCATATGAAATATATTTCAATTATTTCTTATTTGTATAATTGTTCCAAGATGATTAATATTATGATAAATAATTCAAAATAAAATTATTTTAAAAATGCATTATTATAAAAAAATATTTTCTGTATTTATATAAAATCATGAAATAATATTAAAATGCATAAATAAATACCCATAAATTAATTTGAAATATTAATAAAAACATGATTATAAATATATATTCCATATCTTTTGAAATATATTTGATACTTAATGTATAATTTGTCAAAAAAAAATATTATTATGATAAATTATTTACTATAATATATTTATTCAAAAATATTATTAATGCAATTATTTATAATTATAAACAAACATGGAAAGTAACACATTTGCTAAATAGATATTTAACAAATGCATTTATAAAAGTGTCAAATAAATAGTCCAAAGTAATTTTAAATCAGTTTCCACATCATTGCATTGGTCTAAAAGAAGCAAAGCAGAGATTTTCTTATAAAGACTGGTCATCTGTTTTTATTTTCCCAACTGTCGCTCAGTGAAATCTCTGTAAAGGCGTTCAGGAGTAACCTCGGCCGTCAGTGGTGTATCCGGGTCCGAGGGGACACATCTTCTTGTACTGGATGGTTCCAGGCAGAGGACAGAGTTCACACATCGAGCCCCAGCCGCGGGCACCGTTACAGCAGCACTCCGACTTGGTGACGGTGTTTCGGTTGGTGGACGACTGCTGGCACATCGTCTGCAGGACCTCCGTGAAACAGAAGCCCTTCCTGTTATCTGACAACCACAACAGGCCAGTTAGACAGAAAGAGCCATCTCAGTCTAATGCAGTTTAATGTGATTTGTGCTCTTACCGATGCACTCGGTGCCCGTGGAGCTCGGCTCGAAGCCATCGTTGCATTCGCAGCGGTAGCTTCCCACCGTGTTGATGCAGCGGCCGTTCTTGCAGATTCCCGGCTTGCTGCGGCACTCGTTCAGGTCTGCCAGAGTCACACACGAGACAGAGCACCATCAGCACACCAAGTCACTGTCAAATTTTTATTATATCCAGCATACATTACAGATAACGGTTTAGGTAAAATCTAACAAAAATGTATAATTGCATAATATTGGACACAATATTACTTATGCATTAAACATTATTAGTATTAATAATTTATTTATATTGCATACAATATATTATTACTATATACATATTATATGCAGTTATTATTTTGTTAATTTTGCATGTAATTTTAAAAGTTATTATTAATACTATTACTGTTATTTAAATGTTATTAAAATGCACGGTAAACAAATATATAAATGATACATAAATTAAAAAAAAAAATGTATGGATATTACAAAAACTATTAAATAAAAACAAAAATTATTACATTAATGTTATAAAAATCCTATAAAAATTTACCCTATTAAACTGTTTGACAAAATACAATACTTCAGTCACCCAAGTTTATTTTAATATTGCATAGTAGTATTATTACTATATAAAAATTTATATTTCGTAATATATATTTAGTAACTATTGTTTTTTGTCTATTTACTAGGGTACATTTTTTACATGCATAATAGTTATATAATAATAATTTAATATTTCATTCAAAATTCATTTTAAATAATTTGACAAAATATTTATTTGTCAAAATGACAAAATAATTTATTTGTTAGAAAAATTACCCTACCAAATATACTTTGACAAAACACAATATTTACTACATTCAGTGTGACGCCAATAAAAACAAACCATATTCTTTGAAGAAAGTGTGCGATTCCTCATCTCCGCCTATATCATTATAATTATTTTTTTTTGTTCAGTCCAACAGTCCACACACACACACACACACACACACTTTCTCACCCATGCATCCATCTCCGTCGGGGCGGCGTGTCATGCCTGGAGGACAGATGCACATGAAGGTGCCGATCTGGTTTTTGCAGGCCATTCCTCTGGAGGCGCAGTCGTCTAGCCCTTCAGCGCACTCGTCCTGGTCTGCAGAGAGAGAGAGACTGAGCGATGATGGCCTGTGTGTGTGTGTGTGTGTGTGTGGTGAATCAGTCGCACTGACCTCGACACATCCGGTTGTCGTCTCGCAGCACGTATCCCGTCGGACACATGCACTCGTACGAGCCGAAGGTGTTGACGCAGCGGAAAGCGCAGAGCAGTGGGTTCACCGCACACTCATTGATGTCTGACACACGGAATAAAGAGAATGTAAGAGAAATGTGTCAACTATATAAAAAAAAAAATCACCTTAAAACAAAGATAATTTTCTTAAGAAGAATAAGAATTAAGTGTCATTTTATAGATAGAATGTTTTCAATTTACATTACATACATTATAGTTTTAAATTTTACATCATAATTTACTATATGATTTAATATATAAAAATATATTTATCATTTATGATAGACTTTCAAAATGTTGCATTTGAACTACTTTTCCCCCCCATAAAAACATGTATACATTCTTAGAGCAAAATTTATTAACTTAAGAAGCATGATTGTGTAATATATCAGTACTTTTATTAAAATGCATATTTAAAAATAAATGCACATAAAACCTTTAAATTATGTATAGCTTAAAAATTATGCTTCTTAGGTAAATTAATCTGGTATATATATATATATATATATATATATATATATATATATATATATATATATATATATATATATATATTATATTATTATGTATATATATATATTATTCTTATAAATATATTTCTTATAAAATTTTCCTCATAGAATGTATAAAACTTTGTATAAAATTATTTGGTATTATATATATATATTATATATTATATGGTAAAATATCTTAAAATGATTCAATTTCTTTTATTAAATTGCTGGATTTTATTGTAAACTTGTGAACAATTATTAAATTAAACACATTTTATTAAATGATAAAAAAAATATAAGTATGCCTGTAAAAATGATTTTTTTTAAATGATTGTGGAATACAGTGCAGCTTATATCCTAACCGTACCTTCACAGGTCATCATGGGTCCGGGTTCGAAGCCCTCCTGACAGGAACATTCAAAGCCACCAGGAACGTTTGAGCACGTACCGTTTCCACAGGGGTTTCCGATCGAGCACTCGTCTGTATCTGTCCAATTAACCATCACACCGTTAATAACCCTCCTGCAAAACTCTTTTATTATCAGCTTAATAGTTTTAGTTTCTGAGGGATTTGAACCCACAAACTTCTGATCAAGTGTTCGTCTGTATCTGTCTAATCAACCACCAGATTGTTAATAACCCTCCTGTCAAACTTGTTTATCATTGGCTTAACACTTTTAGTTTCTGAGGGATTCGAACCCACAACCTTCTGATCGAGCGCTTGTCCGTATCTGTCTAATCAACCATCAGACCGTTAATAACCCTCCTGTCAAACTTGTTTATCATTGGCTTAATACTTTTAGTTTCTGAGGGATTTGAACCCACAACCTTCCAATCGAGAGCTCGTCCGTATCTGTCTAATCAACCACCAGATTGTTAATAACCATCCTGTCAAACTTGTTTATCTTTGGCTTAATACATTTAGTTTCTGAGGGATTTGAACCCACATCCTTCTGATCGAGCGCTTGTCCGTATCTGTCTAATCAACCATCAGACCATTAATAACCCTCCTGTCAAACTTGTTTATCATTGGCTTAATACATTTAGTTTCTGAGGGATTTGAACCCACATCCTTCTGATCGAGCGCTTGTCCGTATCTGTCTAATCAACCATCAGACCGTTAATAACCCTCCTGTCAAACTTGTTTATCATTGGCTTAATACTTTTAGTTTCTGAGGGATTTGAACCCACAACCTTCCAATCGAGAGGTCGTCCGTATCTGTCTAATCAACCACCAGACTGTTAATAACCCTCCTGCAAAACTCTTTTATTATCAGCTTAATACTTTTAGTTTCTGAGGGATTTGAACCCACAACATTCCGATTGGGCGCTCGTTTGTATCTGTCTAATCAACCACCAGACCGTTAATAACCCTCCTGTCAAACTTGTTTATCATTGGCTTAATACATTTAGTTTCTGAGGGATTTGAACCCACATCCTTCTGATCGAGCGCTTGTCCGTATCTGTCTAATCAACCATCAGACCGTTAATAACCCTCCTGTCAAACTTGTTTATCATTGGCTTAATACTTTTAGTTTCTGAGGGATTTGAACCCACAACCTTCCAATCGAGAGCTCGTCCGTATCTGTCTAATCAACCACCAGATTGTTAATAACCATCCTGTCAAACTTGTTTATCATTGGCTTAATACTTTTAGTTTCTGAGGGATTTTAACCCACAACCTTCTGATCGAGCGCTTGTCTGTATCTGTCTAATCAACCATCAGACCGTTAATAACCATCCTGTCAAACTTGTTTATCATTGGCTTAATACTTTTAGTTTCTGAGGGATTTGAACCCACAACCATCCGATCGAGAGCTCGTCCGTATCTGTCTAATCCACCTCCAGACTGTTAATAACACTCCTGTCAAACTTGTTTATCATTGGCTTAACACTTTTAGTTTCTGAGGGATTTGAACCCACAACCTTCCGATCGAGCGCTCGTCCGTATCTGTCTAATCAACCACCAGACTGTTAATAACCCTCCTGCAAAACTCTTTTATTATCAGCTTAATACTTTTAGTTTCTGAGGGATTTAAACCCACAACTTTCCAATCGAGAGCTCGTCTTTATCTGTCTAATCAACCAGGGATTTGAACCCACAACCTTCCCGCAATCATCAAGAAGAGCCAAAATAAAGTGAACTGAGGTTAACTGGGAATTGAGAAATGGCTAGTGACTCTGATCTGGAATGAGTTTATTGTGAACTCACCCACGCATTTGACGCCGGTGAAGTCGAGGTTGTAACCGAAGGGACACTCGCAGCGGAACGAGCCATCCGTGTTGATGCACAGGCCATTGCTGCAGATGCCCGGGTTTTCCACACACTCGTTCATGTCTGTGGAGCCATACGAGACATTAGTACCGGAGATTGTGGGAAGGTGAAGTGCTTTAGTTGACAGAATTTAACAGGTTTTCTCACCTTCTCGTCCTTCTGGTCTCAGGATGGCCTCGTGACCGTAGGGACACAACGTGTGGAATGCAGCTGCGGGAGAAAAACACTCAAAAATGACTGGGAGACAAGAGTCTGATTTCTAAAAAATTATTAAAAAGTAAGTTTGACATCCTTAAATATTAATCTAAATTATATAAAACATTATTAAATGATTCAGTTTTTATTAGAATATATTATGAATAATAAAATAGAAATAATAAAAGATAGAAAGGATTTATTAATTAAATCAACTTTCTGCTAAATTCAATAATCAAAATTAATCTTACAAAATGTTGTTCTCACATCCTGAACGATTTAATAATTAAATATCTAAAAAATATATATATCATTTGAATTTAAATTAAATGGTTAAAATAACCAAATAACTATTTATGATTTATTTTATAAAAAAATGTAATTAACTTTTTTTTCTCCATGATACGATCAGCATTAAAATACTATTTATTTAATAAAAACTATAATAATCTAAATTATGTAAAACATTTTTATGAAATTATTACTTTTTTATTAAAATATATTATGAAAAATAAATGTAATATTTAATTTAGTATTTAAACTAAATTAGAAATTATAATGACAACAAATCAAAATTCGAAAATGAGATTTATATATCATCCGAAAGCTGAATAAATAATATTTCCCTTGATATATGGTTTATTAGGATCAGACAATATTTGGCCGAGATACAACTATTTGAAAATCTGGAATCTGAGGGTGCAAAAAAAAAATTAAGAAATTAACCTTTAAAGTTGTCCAAATGAAATCTTAGCAATGCATATTACAAAACAAAAATGAAGTTTTGATATATTTACGGTAGGAAATTTACTAAATATCCTCATGGAACATGATCTTTACTTAACATCCTAATGATTTTTGGCATAAAAGAAAAATCAATAATTTTGACCCATACAATTTCTTCTTTTTTTACTATTGCTACAAAAATACAATATAATATAATATATATATATATATATATATATATATATATATATATATATATATATATATATATATATATATAAAATTAAATCAACTAATTTGTTCTTACAACATTTATGTTTATCCATATATCTTTTAAATAAAATACATAATAAAAAAACAAATCTGAATACATCTTAGAAGTGCAAATATGTGTTCAGATCCTTCAATAGCATTAAATAATTAATTACAGACAGTTCATGTTTACTTTCTATAATACTAACTCATACGTTTATTCTCATTTAAATGTATCTAACGTTTCCTTCTAGAGAAACTGACTGTATGTGGCTGCTGTTGGACACAAGTGCTGATGTGTGGAGCTGTATATTGATGAGTGACTGACCCTCGGTCTCTCGTGGACACAGTTCGCAGGGGTCGCCCCATCCCTCGCCCGGCAGCAGACTGCAGCAGCACTTGGCTTTGGTGGTGTTCAGAGGTTTGGGGATGGAGCACTTGCCCGCCTCGAAGCGTGTGAAGCAGAAGCTCTCGCGTGTGTCTGACCACAAAAACACGTGAGCAGAAAACACTCAGATACTGCACTTCACTGAACGCCCATGTGAGAAATCATGAAGGTTTATATTGTTTTTCTACCTCTTTCTTTACATACATAAAATATTAGTTATAAATTACAACACTGTATAAAGAACTTATATAAATGTATTATAAATTAAAAAGTATTTTATGTAACATAAATTCATGCTTAATACAACCAATGAAACACTGTATATAATCTAATGCAATTGCAAAATATCAGTATTTAGACTAATTTATATTTAAGAATAATTGCTTAATTTATACATTCGCACAAAACATTGACAACATGTTATATAAAATATATGAAAGATTATTACTCTATAAAAAATATGCATACATATACTTTTGTTTGACATACTAAAGATATTATATACTTAAGATATTAAAATCTTAATTGTATAAAACATTTCATTAAATTAAATGGTCAAAATTAAATTATTAAATGTTTATTAAATTCAGTGGTCAAAATTAAAATGACTAGTAACATGAAACACTTTTAAACGACAAATTGAACGATACATAAAAATTACTAGGTTTTTAAATAAAAATTGGAATGAGTTATTAATTGTATAAAACAATTTTTATTAAATAATTATATTTTTTTGTTTAATTAAACTATGTAAATTACAATGGCTAAATTGATATACAAATTAAAACAGTTTACTGTTAACTCCATTGTTATATAACATTATTTATTAATTAACTGATCAAAATTAAAACTAATAAATGTAATGTAAATTATTTATTCATGAAAAGTTTATTAAATGTATGAAGCTGTAATCCTGTTTATAAATATTTAATCTTTTAATAAATGTAATTAAATTTAGTTTAATAAAAAAACATGCTAAATATATAATAAAAAAAACAATTATGTCTGATTCCATTAAAAATATAAATATAAAAATATAAATATAGATATTTAAACAAATGGATAATTATAAACATATTTTATTTATAAATGTAATACAACTAATTATACACGACTTTACTAACAAACAAAAGTTAGAAATGGCAAACATAAAAACAGAATTTAGAGCGATTTATTAATCACATGAAACAGATTTTATTAAATTATTAATTTGCTTGTTGAATTTAAATGAACAAAAATAAAATTACAAAATGTTTTCATAAAAGTTCGAATTTTTTATAAAATAAAAATATATCAATATTTAATAACAAATTTATATATATATATATATATATATATATATATATATATATATATATATATATATATATATATATATATATATAAAGATGCACAACAACATTACAATGATTCAATACACAGATTAATGCAGTAAAAATCTGCTGTTGCACACAGATCTACTTCATAAAGTGATTCACCTAAAATAATAAATGAAATAAGATTAATATTCACCGAAGCAGCGGCGGCCGTTGTCTGAAAGCACGAAGCCAGGCGGACAGAGACACTGAAAGCTGCCCGGGGTGTTTTTACACAAGCCGAACTGACAGATGTTGGGCTCCACGCTGCACTCGTTGATATCTGTCAGGGTCACACAGGTCAGAGCGTGTGGAAGTACACAGGGATTCAAGTTTAACGGCGCTATGAAGGATTTCCGTCAGTTTATAAAGACTTTTGTGAATTCTGCTGTTTGACGAATCAATTGAATGAATGATTCAGTGATAAAATAAGTGACTTGCCGCCATCTGCTGGTGGATTTAGTTAAATTATTAACACATTATTTCAGTCAGGAGTGCTTGTTCTGCTAACTTAAAAAGTCACTGATTTTATCTCTGAATCATTCATTCAATTGATTCATTCGAACGACTGAATCATTCAGGAATGAAGCATATGACTCTCTTTATGAACTGACGGAAATCCTTCATAACGACTGAACATTTCTATCCCTGTTGTTTGGGATCAGAACAATTTTTTTTATAATTTTACAGGAATTTCTTATGTTAACCAAGGCTGCATTTATTCGGTCAAGAATACATGAAAAAATATTGTGAAATATTATTATGATGTAAAATAAAAAGACTATCACTTGCTTCATTCCTGAATTATTCATTCAATTGATTCATTTGAATTGTTGAATCAATTCGGAATCATTTGTTCAAACGAATCAATTGAATGAATGATTCAGTGATAAAATCAATGACTTGCTGCCACCTGCTGGTGGATTTAGTTTCATTTTTAGCACATAATTTCAGTCAGAAGCACTTGTTCTCCTAATTTAGAAATGTAGGTGCACTTTCTCATCTATAATAAAAAAATTCTGATCAATATTATCCTTCCTAATACGAGGTGACATTTGACTCGTTAAAGTGACTTACAGGAGTGTTTACTTTTTACATTTATAATGGCATGTTAAATAAAATAAAAAAAAAATCTTTTAAAAATAATAAGAAAAAAAAACAATAAAACAACAATAAGAAGTAGAATAAGACAAAAAAGTTACCAGTTGTGTGAATTTAGTATTAATACATTTATTTATACTACAGAGGTGGCGCAGAAGAACATAAAAGTTGCGTCTAGGTGCATTTCCAGATGTTTAATGAGGCTTTGAGGTGGCAATTCATTAATTAATGTGGAGATTAATGTTTTAAATAAAACATTTTGAATACAGATATATTAAATAACTGAAATGATGTGTTAAAAATGAAACTAAATCCACCAGCAGGTGGCGGCAAGTCACTGATTTGATCTCTGAATCATTAATTCAATTGATTCATTCGAACGGCTGAATCATTCAGGAATGAAGCAAGTGACTTTTTATGAACTGATGGAAATCCTTCATCACTACAAAATGCTCAAACTTGCTCAAAAGTCTGCCATCAGAACGATTATTTCTTAATTTCTTATGCTAATCAAGGCTGCATTTATTCATTCAAAAATACGGGGAACAAATAATATTGTGAAATATTATGATGACGTAAAATAACACTTTATTCTGTGACACAAAGCTTCATTTTATTATTTATTATTTGATAAATGTAATGTTTATAAAGCTATTTGTTATTATTATTATTATTATTCATCAAATGATTCTGAAAAAAGTATTGCGACATTGATAATTCTAAAGGATCACATGACACTTTACACTGGAGAAATTCGGCATTGCATCACAGAAATAAATTAAGGTTTAAAGGATATTAAAATATAAACCAGTATTTTATATTGTAATAACATTTAGCAAGATTAATTTATTTTTACTGTATTTTTAATCAAATAAATGCACCCTTGATGAGCAGAAGAGACTTCTTTAATCAGCTGATGCCAGACTTGCACTGAACTCTTACCCACACACTTGTCGTTCTGCACCTCGTATCCGGGCGGACAGATGCAGCGGAACGAGCCGTCCAGGTTCTGACAGGTCCCCGGCTGACAGGCTCCCGGCAGCGTCACACACTCGTTAATATCTGACACAACGACACACACCTCACATTATACTGTCTACACCACATGACACTGCAGCTGACGCACTACATAGCACACTACACTACAGACAACACAGCAATCGGAAAAATGTTGTTTAACCTGTTAACTGACACTCACATTGATGTGATGCAATGTCTGAATTTTTGAGATTTTATGTTTTCAAGGCATATATAATTTCTGATGATTTCTAAAGGCAACAAAAGAAGACTTTTTTTTTTGACAAATGTCAGAACTCCTGTCGTTTTCCTACAGCATTTTTAACAAATAAGATTGGTACAATATCTATTTAGGAGTCTTAGACCTTTCCAATGATATATAGTTTGTCATGATTAGATTAGGATTTAATTGTAATATAGTGAAGTAAACGTAAAGGGCCCACCGAGGGGCCAAGTGGCAGTTAACAGGTTAAATTATGAAAAACGGCAGCTTTTATAACAGGATATGTTTTTTTTTAAATCTAAGCAGTGTTTGGCACACAAATGTATCTAAAAAAATAGTGTTTAACTTAATGTTTATCCATTATATAAAATAAATAATATGTATATATTATATAAAATATATAATAAAATATAATGGTTGAATTATATTTACACATTCTTTAAAATACATGAAAAACTATTAATATAAAATCTATTCTATGTAAAATATGTATACATTTCATTTGTAAAACATAAATTCATGCTAAATATGACTAATAAAACACCCTGCGATCTAATTCTGTTTGCAAAATATTGATACATTTAATCTTTATAAAGCTATTTTTAATTCATATTTTATATTTAATTAATATTTATACATACCTATTTTTTGTTGTATTATTTACACTAGATGCAAATAATAAAACGCCCTACATTATCCAATTATCACACACACACACACACACACGCACACACACACACACACACACACACACACACACACACACACACACACACACACACACACACACACACACACACACACACATATATATATATATATACACATATATTCATACATTATCAATGTTTAAGCAAATTAATGTTTTATTTAAAAATTTATACTAGGTATAAAATAGAATAATATTTATTAATGGCTATATAAGATATATTAAATATAATAAGATATATTAAAACTATTTGCAGTATTTATAAGTTAGCAATTAAATTTGTACAATATTTTCTGCAAGTACAACTATAAAAACATGTTACAGGTATCAAATGTACATAATAAATGTGTATTGCTAACAAACAAAAAAATCATGGGGACTGTTATTTTATGAGTGTGATTACACTTATCTTTGCTATCGTATCGTATCGTATCGTATATTTGCTAATTCAGTGTCTGATGTGTTTCTGAACTAGTTCTGAGTTTTCTCTGGAGATCTGCACTCTCTGAATCAATCGTATGGATGTTGAGGTGTTTAATTATCTCTCTGGATGCACTGGAAGGCCATGTTGATCAATAGAGAGGTTTCACGGATCTCCAGTGAGGATTGTAAAGGGTTAACACACTACAGGAGTGGACTGATGATCTATACAGAAACAGACAGCGGGTTGATGAGCCGGTTTACGATCAGCGAGTCTCACCAACACAGTTCTTGCCGTCCGGAGTCAGGTTATACCCGTCCAGACACAGACACCTGAAGGAGCCCATGCTGTTGATGCACTGGCCGTTCCTGCACACCTGACTGGCGTGAACGCTGCACTCGTCGATATCTGAACACGAACACATCACACTATTAACCCCAAACAACCATAAACCTCCTCTGCTTTCAACGTGACAACAAAAAGTCTTACATTCAACCTACAGAATCAGTAAGATTTTCAAAAAACATCCAAAATAATAAGCCAGGAGTATTAGCCTACATTTCATTTTCATTACTGCGTTATCTTTGCACGTACATTTTTGCTCTCATTTAGCATAACATTTCATTTCAAAACATTAATACCCTACATTTTGCTGATGCAAAAACATTTACTTTGACGCACTTTAAGGGACATTTTATATTAAAAAGGCAAAATGCATTTCTTTAATTAAATAACAAACTGTAAAACAGACTTTAATTATGAAATTGCATAAAATTAACACTTTGAAAACCACATTAAAACAAGAATATAAGCATCTTCTGTGGGATTTATATTATTGCTGACATGCAAATCTATTCATATATTCAAGATATTTGAATGTTAGATATTAAATGGTTAATTATTATTTTAAACACGATATAAAAAGCCTAAAATACAAGTTAAATGGTAAAGTTTCATTCTAAATTTCAGACAATTCAACATCTCAGTCTTTATTGCTGAGCATATGCAAATTTATTTACACCATTCAATGGTTAATTATACATTTCAAAGGTTTAACTGGTTAAAGTCACAATACGAAATTTTTTTAATGTATCAAGTTTCGTTCTAAAGAAATGAAAGGAAACGTTGATGATAATAAGCTATTTTTTATTATATAAAGTAGTTAATTATGCATTTAAAGGAGTTTAAATAGTTAAAATCAGGACACAAAAAGTTTAAAATACATTAAAATTGTAAAATTGTATTCTGATTTAATAAAAGGAAACATGTTTGCCTTTACTGCTGATAATATGCATTATTTAAAGAGTTAAATTGTTAATTATGTATTTAAAGAATTTACATAGTAAATGTCACTATTCAAAATAAATGTATTTTATGTGCATTTTAAAATGTAAAATGTCAGTTTGCTTATTTACTAATAAATTAATATTAATACTAATATTAATATTAATTTGTTAGTTAAAATCTAAATGGTTAAAATCACAAAACAAAATGTAAAACAAATTCCCTTTCCTTTAATCTAATTGAAACTTTAAAATGTAAAGAAATTATTTAAAACTTTTTATTATGTGATTTTAACCATTTCAACTCTTTAAATACATAATTAACCATGCAATATTGTAAATAAATTTACATATTATCGAAACTTTTAAATGTAAAGAAATTATTTAAAACTTTTTAATATGTGATTTATAACCATTTCAACTCTTTAAATGCATAATTAACCATGTAATATTGTAAATAAATTTACATATTATCAGCATTAAAGATTAAAGTCTTTCCTTTCCTTTAATAAAAATCAAGCTTTACAATTTTACTATTTATTTGAAACCTTTTTGTTATGTGATTTTAACCATTTAAACTCATAAATTTATAGTTAATTTAATATCATAAAGAAATGTGTAATCACAAGGAAACTTTGTAATTAGACAACTTATTTTAAACTATTTCAAACTCATACAACAATACGCAATTAATGCTGATAATAAACACATATTAAATGGTTAATTATTTATTTAAAGAGTTGAATGGTTAAAATCACATTAAAAAAAGTTTTAAATCAATTTTAAAACTGTAAAGTTTCACCCTGATTAAAGAAAAGGGAATAATTTAACACATAATCAGATTTCTTTGCGATATTAAAGGGTTAATTATTTTTTAAAAGGGATACATAGTTAAAAACCCTAGAAAAAGATTAAAATACATTTTAAAATGAATCTTTTATTCTGATTAAAGGAAAAAAGGAATAATATAACACGTAATCAGATTTTTTCCGCGATATTAAATGGTTAATTATGTATTTAAAGAGTAAAATGGTTAAAATCACACTAGAAAAAGTTTTATATAAATTTTATAATCAAAGTTTTATTCTGATTAAATTAAAAAAGAATAATTTAACACAATCAGATTTATTTGCGATATTAAATGGTTAATTATTCATTTAAAGAGTTAAATGGTTAAAATCTCACTATAAAAGTTTTTAATCAATTTTAAAATTAATGTTTTATTCTGATTAAAGGAAAAAAGGAATAATATAACACGTAATCAGATTATGGAAACATATTATCTCTGTATAAATCCAACAGGCTCTTTTTTGTCAATCGATAATTTTTCCACGATATTAAATGGTTAATTATGTATTTAAAGAGTAAAATGCTTAAAATAATACTAGAAAAGTTTCAAATCAATTTTAAAATATTTATGTTTTATTCTGATTAAAGGAAAAATGAATAATTTAACATAATCAGATTTCTTTGTGATATTAAATGGTTAATTATTTATTTAAAAATTTAAATGGTTAAAATCACACTAGAAAAAGTTTTATATCAATTTTAAAACTGTAAAGTTTTATTATGATTAAAAGAAAAAGGAATAAATTAACACGTAATCAGATTATGGAAACATATTATCTCTGTATAAATCCAACAGGCTCTTTTTTGTCAATCTAAAAAGCGTACAGAAGCTGTAGTAGTTGAACTGAATCTGTCTTACCCATGCAGTCGTTGTTGTGCGTCAGCTCGAAGCCGGGGAAGCACAGGCAGTTGTAGGAGCCCACAGTGTTTTTACAGGTACCATTTCCACACGGCTGTCTGTCGCACTCGTCGATATCTGCCAGACACAACGAGAGACAGCCGATCACACGCCAGACTCGCCTCAGAGCGTCTGACACCACAGAAATCACACAGACACTCACCCATGCACATGGTCAGGTCCGGCGTGGTCTTGAAGCCGTTGTGGCACAGACAGCGGAAACTGCCCTGAGTGTCGATGCACTCGCCGTGACTGCAGACGTTCGGGATCTCCTGACACTCGTTACGGTCTGACACAACACCAGAACAACGACAAGATCCCATCAAACTCACAGCTCTTTACTGGAGAACAGTCTGTGCTTCGTAACAAATCTGATGAAGATTTCTGATGTTTTCCAGAAACATCTCTGACAGCAAGAAGTTAGGACAGTTTTGCAGGAACGAATGCACAAAAAAAGTGTGTTCTATGGAAGCATATGGGTAGCAATATTCAATTTAGGATGTAATATGCAAAATGGCAATGCATTTCTGTATTCACATTTACATTTTCCAATACATTTGTGCAACGTTTGGTGCAAAATGAAAATGAAATTACATAATTTTTATTTGCCATTTCGTACACTAGTTTTAATATGTCAAATGAATACTAATTTTAATGCTTTATAAGTTGCAAAATTAAAATTAAAATGTATTACAGAAATGATTAGATATGTCTAACATGTTCAAGCAAAAACTGTGGCAAAATTATCATTTAAATGCTATTTTTCTTAATTGCATGAACCCTCAATCACTGCGTGAACAAGACGGGGCTTGCAGAAGGTCAGAGACTCAAATCTCAAGAAGAGGATTTAAGTGAGAGAACATGGACAAGACAGTTGGTCCGTCTACGTTTTGATAATTTCGGTTTATGGCTTCAAGATTTCATTTTGCATATTACATTCCAAATTAAATATTGCTACCCATATGGTTCCATAATGTTCAACTAAAGTGATCATGAAAATCAGCCACATTAGTTCCATTGGTTTTTGAAGGCGAATACCTTAATATATATATATATGGATCATTCCTGTTATACAGTGACTTTTATGTCCCAATGATTTATTTAATCACATTTTTTCTGAAATGAGTCAAGGAATAATAGAAATTACAAATACTATTATGTCCATAGTGCAAAGTAATCAACTTCAACAATAAATATAAACCATGAAATTATAAAAAAACTCAATTTGTTTTAATTATGTTATAGACTGGGCTAAAGCGCCTCTAATAATACATATAAATCAGGTGAAAATATAGTTATTTTCAGTTATTTTTCTTTAATTATCATGTCCCTAAAGTCATTTTCCACCCTGTTAGTACATACTTTCTTGCCTTCCAAAACCGACTGCAATTTCATTGCGACCATTTCCTAAAAGTGACATAATTTATCTTTCCAACTGGAATTCAAACTGAGATAAGCTTCAACTTTTTTCTTTGTTTTTGAAATGTTATCCTGCTTGTCCCGCCCTAAAAGTTCCACCCTGTTAGGATGGATTATGGAGAATGTTTGTCCTATCAAAAACGATTTAAAAACAAATCTGACATAGTTATAAAAGTTCTGTTAATCTGTAGAAGGTTAGCTAGCTAAATGTTGTTCACTCAATCAGCTATGGCTAATTGAGCTCAAAATTTTCCACCCTGTTAGATTCCACCCTGTTAGGTCTATAAACTTAACGGGGTGGATTGTGCAAGTAACAGGGTGGAAATTCTACTAGAATAAATAGGTGGATTAGTTTCTGAAGAAATGTCATTTAAAAAATACATAGACATAATTTAAGGAGTCATTGTGGCTTTCAGTCTTCAGTTTTTCTTTCAGTCTCAATTTAAGAAAAAAAAGTTAATTAATATTTTTACATTCAATTATTGTTGCCACAATGATTAGAGAATGTACACCAGCATCGCTTTGAAATATATACGACCAAATGCAACCAAATATATACAAATAATACAACCAAAACCATGTTAATTATGTAAACGCTACAGATGTTTCTAAATGTGGTGCATTTCATTTTGAACCTTATCTGAATAAAAAGTACCGTATTTTCCGGACTGTAAGTCGCACTTTTTTCATAGTTTGGCTGGTCCTACGACTTATAGTCAGGTGCGACTTATTTATCAAAATTAATTTGACATGAACCGAGAGAAATTAACCAATATAAAACATTACCGTCTACAGCCGCTAGAGGGCGCTCTATGCCTCTCTATGCTGCTCTGTGCTACTGTAGTTTACACTGAAGACATAGAGCGCTCTCTCGTGGCTGTAGACGGTAATGTTTTCTCTTGGTTCTTGGTTCTAAATAAATGCGACTTATAGTCCAGTGTGACTTATTTTTTTATTTAGTTTTTTTCTTCGTCATGACATATTTTTGGACTGATGCGACTTATACTCAGGTGCAACTTATAGTCCGAAAAATACGGTAAGTGTGTTTGCATTGAAAATATTGACAGTTGCATTATTTGTTTCGCTTTCAAAACCAATAACTTCATACCAGCACATTCTGCGCCTGCTGAAGTTGCGGAAGTGGTTTTGAGCAGAAAATTGCGCTAATTTTGTGTGCAATTAATTGTATTTTATTTAATGCATTTAATGCAAATGCAGTTTGAGTTTGAATGCCACAACTTCAAAAACTCAAAAACACATCTTTTCTCATTGGTGGACTCACCGAGGCAGGCTCCGCTGGGCGACAGCTTGAAGCCGGCCGAACACTCGCATCGGTAGCTGCCGGGGATGTTGATGCAGTTTGCGTTGCGCTGGCACAGGTTGTCGCCGCTGTTGCACTCGTCGATATCTGTGGCGAACAGACGGCGTTAAGTCAAGAAACACGACTGCGGTCTCCAGTGTGGAGGCAGCAGAGTGCCGTACCTTCACAGATGAGCAGGATGTTGTTGTAGCTGAAGCCCATTGGACACTCGCAGCGGAAACTGCCGATCTGGTTGATGCAGACGCCATTCGTGCAGATTCCTGAGATCTCGCGACACTCGTCGATATCTGAGGAGAGCAAACACAACGCTTCTATGAAAGCGATCATGCAAAGCTTTGTGCTGATGAAGTGAGATGCTCAAGGCGACTCACCGATGGGTTTTCCCGTGTGAATGTCGATGATGAAACCAGGAGACAGGTTTCCACACAACAGCTGGTACTCGGCTGCAGGAGACACAGAGAAACACCAGTCTTAGAAACAAGACCCAAATAAAGACCGCCTAAAATAGTTAGAATTATATATGTATTTTTTTGATAGAGAGAGTTTTTTATGTGATGCAATGCATTTTACATTTTTATGTAACATTTTCATTTTATTTTATTTCATTTTATCAAAAGCTAAGATCCAAATTATTTATTTATTCACACACACACACACACATATATATATATATATATATATATATATATATATATATATATATATATATATAACTTTAATACATTAAATATAGTTAATTTAATTACTTTTATTTATTTATTTCTATTTATATGCATTTTTCTTTTATTCAATGCAAATGGAGATAGAATTTTAATTCCCAACCTTCAGAAAACAAGTCTAATGACAGTTTTTTTTTTTTATCTGATTTGCACACCCATTAGAAATCAACATTTAAGTAATGACTGCAAAAATTAAAATAAAAAATTTAAAAGATAATGAATATATATCTTCATTATATATATATATATATATATATATATATATGTGTGTGTATTGCAACTTGTTTTATACTATTTAATTGTATATTATGCAAGACTAAGCAATGCAAAAGTAGGCTGAAACTGAATGCCACACAAACACAGAAAACAATGACTGCTTAAAATAATTATATGTATACATTAGCTTAATTTATTTTTTATGCACTGCAATTTACTTCATACCATTTTATTTAACTGTAAGCAAAAGTAGCCAAAATTTGAATGCCACACCCTCAGAAAGCGTCAGATATATTTATTTATATAGTTGTAATTGTATGCACTGCATTGTATTTATTCAAAGCTCTTTGCTCTTGGCATCAGATGTAAACTAAAGAAGGCTGTTATTCTCCTGCACTACATGACTAGCGCGGCGCTAAAGACACTCACACGTGGCCGGCGTGGGACAGGCCTCGCAGGGTCTGTTCCAGGCTTTGCCCACGTTATAGGAGCAGCAGCACATCTTCTTGGTCATGTTGAAGGACAGCTCGTTCTCGCAGGTGTCGTTGAAGTTGCGATAGCACACGCTCTTTCTCATATCTGTCAAACCAAAGCAGAAAACACCCCGCTGAGCTGCAGAAGCTGTGATTGAGTGGTGACGAACTCGACGAGCGGCTCTTACCCATGCAGTTGTTTCCTCCGTTGACCTGCATGTATTCGGGCGGACAGACGCAGGTGTAGTTCCCCAGTGTGTTGTAGCAGGTTCCTGGACCACAGATGCCAATGTGTGCCGTGCATTCATCAATATCTGAGAGAATCCAGCAAAAACATCAGCATTCAGACACTCAGAAACTCTTTCGGACACGCTGAAGTTAACATTTATGCAAGTCTTTATCACAATAATTAAAATGAAATCATGCAAAATAATAAAACAAAAATAGTAAAAAAAAAAAAAATATATATATATATATATATATATATACAAAAATTCATAAAATTACACATCATAAACATTCAAATAAAAGTTAAAAAAAATTAAATATTCTAAATATAAAATTGTAATTTAAAGTAAATTAAATTATTAAAATAATATACATTAAAAAACGAATTACTTAAAATACATAAAAAATAAAGATATTATTTAAAAAGTAATAAAAAATACATTCATAAAATAAATCAAAGTTAATAAACTATCATAAAATATAAACAATCATAAAAATGCATTCATAAAATCAACTAAGGTTACTAAATAATGAAATTAAGTAAATGTAAAATGTATTTAAAAGTAAGTTTTTAATCCTAAAAAGAACATTTAATTCTTAAAATATTTATAGAAATGAAAATATAAATACTACTGTAATATAAATAAATATATATACACACACATGTATATCAAAACATATATTTTTAGTTTAGTGATACGCATTGCTAAGAACTTAATTTGGACAACTTTACAGATGATTTTCTCAATGTTTAGATTTGGTTTTTTTTAAACCCTTAGATTCCAGATTTTCAAATAGTTGTGTCTTGGCCAAATATTGTGCGATTCCAATAAACCATACATCAATGGAAAGCTTATTTATTTAGATTGCAGATGCTGTAACACTTAAAGCTGGTTTTGTGGTTCATGGTCACACATCTAATTAATGGTTACTAAATAATAAAAATGAACCGATCATAAGGTGAACTCAGATGACCTTCGCAGATGCGCGTCTCCTGGCTGAGGTAGTATCCGGCGGGACACTCGCACTGGAAGCTGCCGAAGGTGTTGACACAGTTTCCCCCCTGACACAGACCGGGCAGCTCCTGGCACTCGTCGATGTCTACGAGCAGGACAGAGAGACAGAGATGCGGGCGTCATTACACACACAGAACACAGGCGCTGTCCAGCATCACGGTATACGCTCTTACCCTCCAGGATGACGGTGATGGGATTGGGCCGGAAGCCCTCTCCGCCGGGACACAGGGTTTTGTACTCGGCTGTGAGGAGACACACAGTTTATCATGAATACAAGCAGTCTGTGTTTATATACAGTATATATATGTGTTTGTGTGTGTGTGTGCACTTGAACCGATATCAGAGTGACCAACTGTCATTATAACCATGAGATATTTGCACAAATCATTACTTAATCACAGTAAATGAGACAAAAAATTTTTTTATGTGGTTTTAGTGTAGGTATTGGCCATTGTTAAATAGCTATTTACCGATATATCTGTATGTTTTTGTTACACTCCACAAGAAACAAAAGTAATTGGGAATAAAAAATTAATCATTATCCAATCTTAATAAGTTATTATATATATATATATATATATATATATATATATATATATATATATATATATATATATTATAATATTATAATATTTATAAAATGTATTTATCACTGTACTGATATTAGAGTGAACGACTGCCATTATAATGAGATATATGTACAAATCATTATTTAATGACAGTAAAGAAGACAAAAAATAGCTGGAATTCAAGTTTTATGTGGTTTTAGTGTAGGTATCAGCTAATGTTAAATAACTATTTACCGATATATCGGTATATTTTTGTTACACTCCACAAGAAATGAAAGTAATTGGGAATAAAAAATGAATCATAATTTTATGCAATCTTAAGAATTTAATTTTGTATATATTATAATATTTATAAAATGTATTTATCACTGTACCGATATTAGAGTGAACGACTGCCGTTATAATGAGATATATGTACAAATCATTATTTAATGACAGTAAATAAGACAAAAAATTGCTGGAATTCAAGTTTTATGTGGTTTTAGTATAGGTATAAGCTAATGTTAAATAACTATTTACTTTATGTAATTCATACATTTTATTTATACATAAAATAACATTAATTTGTATAATTATATATATATATATATATATATATATATATATATATATATATATATATATATATATATATATATATATATATTTATATTATCAGTGGCCCTTTTGTAAATGCTTGCTGAAATCAATGCCTTTTAATAGACTTGATTTACATTATGAACTTATTTTTCCCAAATTAATTATTTTATGTCATTTAACTGTAACAGAAAATCATTAAAATTTGCAATTTGCTTTTAAATAATTGTACATTATTAGTAAATTAACTAATAAATTAATTGTAATATATTTCACAAATTCAAAATTTTGGATCATTGTAACAGAAAATAATTGAAAATTAGCAATTTGCTTTTGAATAATTTTACATTATTTGATTTTAATGTTTATTAACATTGTTTCATTCTATCAATTAATGTTCATAAGCTGTTTTAATGCGTAAAGCTCACTAGAAATAGACACATTAAACATGCTATTAATATTTCACAAATGATCCGAATCAGCTGCTGCTTATTTTAAAATATGTTTAAGTGAAATTGAAGCTAATATCGCATAAATATATTTCAGCAACTGAATAAAATTGTACATACATGTCTATATATAATCATTATATTTGCCACCCTGCTTGACGTCTACTGCGAATGAACGTGTCACTGTGTGAGTGGTGTGTGGTGCTCTGGTGTGTCTGTACTGGAGTTGATGGGCGGGCAGAGTTCGCAGGGGTTCCCCCAGGCTCCGCCCAGCGAGCAGCAGCAGGACGCTCGGGTCACGCCCACCCCGATCTCAGCACTGCAGGAGATGCCTCCATCACCGCGGTCAAGTGTGTCCAGGAAACAGTTCCCCACACGAGTGTCTGCCAGAGAACAGAGGAGACGTTAGATTCAGTGCCGTCGTGATTCGAGCGAGGTCCTGAGACGGGACGGTTTCAGTACCCACGCAGCCCACGCCCGACGGGTTCAGCTCGAAGTCCGGAGGGCAGTTGCACAGGTAGCTTCCGGGCAGATTCACACACACGCCGTTGATGCAGTTCACAGGGTCGAAACACTCGTTTATATCTGAGACACACAGAGACAAACGGAGAAACCACACGCTCCAAATTAAGACTCAATGGCTCTTTCGTAAGACGCTTGTATATCAAAACGATTCAATTATTTAAGAATAATTAAGTAATTATAGCATTTATTTTATTTATTTAATAAAAAAATACATTCATATAATTAATAAGGGTTACTAAATATTAAATTAAAAGAAGACAAAATATTTGAAATTGTTCAAATGACAAAATAATTCAGTTAAAATAAATTCATGAATCGAGACTTAGCTTAAAACAACTATAAAATAAATAAATTAAAATTAGATTACAAATATATATATATATATATATATATATATATATATATATATATATATATATATAAATGTTTAATTAACAATAAATATCAAATTATTTGATTAGAAGTTACTCATAAATTACACAAAATAATTAAAATACCATAAATGTCCAATTAATTTAATCATTTAATTTAATTACACAAAATTATCTTAAAATACAATAAATAAAAAATGTATTAAGGAAAGTAACTACATGTAACGATTTAAATATTAACATTAATGTAATAAAAATGTTATTTAAAATAACAATTAAAAGTTAATATATATATTAATATATGTTAGGTTAATATATATAACTTAATTACACACAAAAGTAAAATAAAACAAAAATCACAAAAAATCTGAAACATAAACATTTGTGACTACGCTCACATTTAGTCTGTTTTATGTTGTTTTTCTTTATAAAAATGTATTATTATTATTTTTAAACACACATTATTAAAATAAAATAAATTTCTTATAAATATTTCATTGACATATTAATATCAAATTTTTTTGTGTATATTACACAAACAAACAAATTCACAATCAAATACTATCTTGTAAAATCTTTCATGATTTGTGAACATGGCTGTGTAGGTGTGTGTGTGTGTGAGTGTGTATGTATGTGTCACCTGTGCAGGGTGTGTGTGTGTGTGTGTGAGTGTGTGTGTGTCACCTGTGCAGTTTCCTCCGCTGCGGTCGAGCTCGTATCCGTAGTCACACACACAGCGAAACATTCCCGGCAGGTTCTGACACGATCCGAACACACAGATGTTCTGGAAGTTACACTCGTCGATGTCTGACGGACGACACAGAGCGGACAGAGTGAGTGTGTGTGTGTGTGTTACTGTACCTCTCTGTGTGTGTGTGTGTGTGTGTGTTTACCCTGGCAGGCCTTGCTGTCTTCAGTCGGGGTGAAGCCCATCTCACACTCGCAGCGATATCCTCCCGGCGCGTTCAGACACTGACCGTTCTCACACAGATTCACGTTATCTGCGCACTCGTCCGTGTCTGGACAAACAAACAACAAGCCTCAGTTACCTTCAGTGCTCTAGCAGAAAACATGCTGCATCAACAGACGCAAGACCAGACATCAGAGCAAAGAAGATATTAATATAAACCAGAAGATAAAATAGGAAAAATACTAACATACAGATATAACATAAACATTAAAATATCATTACTAAACACGTACACATATACAAAGAAAATATAAAATAAACATTAATTAAATTTATACATAAAGTTGTATATAAATAAATAAATAAATAAAATAAATCCAGGTTACTAAACAATAAAATTATGTATTATCTTTTAAAACTGTTTATGTAATAACAATGTAGTTATAAATTATTATGAACAAAATTATATATAAAATTCATGTATAAGTTATAAAGTTGATAAATATTAATATTAATAAAAAATGAAACTAAATACATCATACAAAAATATTAATGGATAAGTAAATGCATCAGTTAATTCAATTAAAATTATGTAAAATTATATAAATGTTATATATATATATATATATATTGACTTCTATAAATGTGTTCAAATTTGTATATTTAGCAAATAATTAGTCAATTATTTAATAATTTATATTATTAGAAAAAATCATAAAACTAAGCATAATTTATTATTATATTGTAATTTATTTGTTTATTAAATATTAACACATGAATTAATAACGAGTTCTATAAATAATTATTTTGTAATTTAAAGTAAATCACAAAAAAATAAAAAAGTACAATTATGTTTAATTAAATGTAAATTATTTATTTAATTTTTAATTAAATGGAAATTACACACATAAGACAAAGAAATACATAACAAATCAAGATTTCCAAACAATAAAATGAATGCATTAATCACTTAATTAAAATTAAAAGATTACTTATTAGGTTAAGATAACTTTATCTTTTATTATTTAATTTTAAGTTTAAACTAAAAGTAAATTGCACAAATATATTATTGTAATAAAAAATTAATTATTAAATAATTTAACATAAATCACACAAAACAAATAAAGGTTAATAAACATTACAATTATGTTTAATTAAATATAAATTATTTATTTAATTTGTAATTAATCGTAAATTACACACGTAAATTACAACATGAATCAAGATTTCCGAACAATAAAATGAATGCATTAATTACTTAATTAAAATTAAAAGATTACTTATAGGTAAAGCTAACTTTATTTTTTCGTTATTTAATTTTAAGTTTAAATTAAATGTAAACTACACAAATGTTTACCATAAATTGTTTAAAGTAAATATATTAATGCAATAAATAATTAATTATTTAATAATTTAACGTAAATCACACAAACACACAAAATAAAGGTTCCTAAACATTACAATTATGTTTAATTAAATATAAATTAATTATTTAATTTGTAATTAACCGTAAATTTCACACGTAAATTACAACATGAATCAAGATTTCCAAACAATTAAATAAATGCATTCATTACTTAATTAAAATTAAAAGAATAGGTAAAGATAACATGTAAAAGTAAACACACAAGCAACAAATAAAATTACTTAATTAAATTAAAAAGCAAGGAAAAACTCAAAAACGGCATTGTTTATTACCGGAGCAGGTGAATCCGTCCCCGTTGAATCCCTCTTTGCAGGAGCAGCGGTACGATCCCGGCGTGTTCATGCACTCAGCGTTCGGGTTACAGTTGTGTTCTTCGGTCACACACTCGTCCACATCTGCAGCATCACAAAAACAACCTCAAACCACAGCCAGACTTTACCACTCCGCTGGCGATCCGCGGCTCTCGTCACTCACCTGTGCAGTCGATCCCGTCGCCCTCCCAGCCGTCACGACAGCGGCACTTAAAGCTCCCCGGGACGTTGACGCAGGCGGCGTGCATGTCACAGTTATGAGCCCCGATCTCACACTCATCCACGTCTGCCAACAAACAAACACTTAACACCAGCTAGCATGATCCCGAAGCGGCCTGAAGTCCTCAGGTGTGACTCTGTGGTACCTGTGCATCCCGTGGAGCCCTTCTTGACGAAGTATCCCAGCTGACAGTGACAGATGAAGGAGCCTTTCGTGTTTTCACAGTCGCCGTGAAGGCAGATATTAGGATTCAGATCACATTCGTTGACATCTGGACGAATACATGACAGGAAAGATTACATTAGAATGGAATACAGACGTACTAATAAATTTAACATTACAATATCACAACTAAATATCAGAATGAAATTATACAAAGAAAGAATGCAACTAAATAGATTATTTAAATTTCAAGAAAGATAAAAAGTAAATAATATCAACATATAAAATAAATGAAATGATAACCAAACTGAATTAATAATTTGTATTAAAAAAAATATACAATAAATTAGGGTTACTAAGCATTAAATTGATTTAATTATTTAATTAAAAGTTAATTGTTATTATTTTGTATTTATTTTGATTATTTAAAAATAAATCAAATAAATCAAGATTACTTCACGTTCACATTACATTATATCAAATTAAGTAAAAATTTCTTAATAAATCTGAAAAAAATATTTAAAAATGAAATAATACAAACAATTTTTTTTTATATAATATGAAAAACTAATTTTATATTTCATTAAAAATATAGAAAATAAATCAGGGTTAGTAAACATTTAAATTACTTAGAAATAAATAATTTTATTATTTTAAAGTAAAATAATAATAATAATAATAATAATAATAATAATAATAATAATAAAACAAATCACAGTTACCATAAAAGTAGTATAACTTTTATAATGTAAACTTTAATTCAAAGTAAAGCATAACTATTTTTATTATTAAAATAAAAGTAAACTAAATGTAAATTAAAATGTTTAATAATTAAGGTCATACAAAAAATGTTTAATAATTAATTAAGGTCATACAATTAAAAACATAATTGTATAAATCAAGGTTACTGTGAATTAATTAAAAATAATGTTAAATAATTTTGTTACAGTATTTTCCGGACTATAACTCGATCTTCTTTTCATAGTTTGGCTGGTCCTGCGACTTATAGGTGCAACTTATTTCTAAAAATGTATTTGAAATGAACCAAGAGAAAACATTACCGTCTACAGCCGCGAGAGGGCGCTGCCTACCCCTAAAAACAGAGAGCGCCCTCTAGCGGCTGTAGACGGTAATGTTTTCTCTTGGTTCTAAATAAATGCGACTTATAGTCCAGTGCGACTTATATATGTTTTTTTCCTCATCATGACGTATTTTTGGACTGATGTGACTTATACTCAGGTGCGTCTTATAGTCTGAAAAATACGGTAAACTATTTTACTATTTATTTTCATTACTTAAATAAAAATACTTTTTTTATAAATTCATGAAATAAATGAAGGTTACTAGCCATTAAATGAAACATAAAATTATTTAAAAGGGAATAATTCAATTATTATTATAATTTTTTTTTAAAGGTAATAGAAACCCCAAATTAAGGTTGGTTGAGTTTCTGATGCTCACACACGTATAAACTCACCGATGCAGGTGCGCATGTCCACGGAGGCCATGAAGCCGTCATAGCAGAGGCAGCGATATTCTCCGGGGATGTTCGTACACTGACCGCCGTCACAGATGTCCGGCGTGTCTTCACACTCGTCGATGTCTACGGGAAGAGACGAGGGTCAGTCTGTGTGTCTGTGTGTGTGTGTGTGTGTTTATAAAAGTGTGTGTTTGTGTGTGTTACCGGCGCAGGTCCTGAGGTCAGGCATGAGTGCGTAACCTTCACTGCAGCTGCATTCGTAACTGCCCTCAGAGTTCGTACAGTGAGTATCGCAGCCGCCGTTCATGATGGTGCACTCGTCGATATCTGAAGGAGATGAGAACATGCACATTTACCTTTATGTTGAGTTTTGGATGGAGTGTTTTTCTGAGAGTGAATTGCTTCGTGGATGTTGATGTTGCTGGAGGTTCGCTCACCCACACAGCCCTGTCTGTCGGGTGTCACCTGGTATCCCATGTCACAGGAGCACTGATAGGTGCCCACCATGTTCACACACTGACCGTTCCTGCACAGGTTATCACTGAGCTGACACTCGTTCACATCTGGGGGGAACAAACAAGCAAACAAACAAACAGAAATCAATTGAAATGTGTGTATTTGTAAAATATAGAAACTTTTATTATATTCAAATCATTCTAATAATAATGATTCAGTAATACTGTTAATGTATTCTCAAATATTATTTTTGTAATAAGATTATAAATAAAATGAATTAATTATTTAAATAAATATTAAATTATATAAATAAGAAAATTATTGCTAAAATGTAAAGTTTAGAATTATTTACATTTTCATTTAAATATTATGTAACTGTAACTGTATATTTATAACTGTATATAACTGTAGAACTAAAGTAAATACTTCTATTTATTATGTATGATATTTATGTATATATTTATTCATGTGTCAGTAATAACCATAACATTTTAAAGCATTGAAAATAAAATAAAATACTAAATAACACTTTAATGAACAAGGCGACTTTAAACGAACAAAAAAAAACAAGTTTGGATCCCACATTAATGGCTAACTTTCAACCTATTTCAAATTTTAAATCAACTTCAGTTATATTTGACTATAAATTCAATCTCTGAAAATGTTTTATTTAGTTTTAAATCCTGTCACAATCCTGTACTAAGTGAGTTCTTTAAAGTATTATACCATGCAAATTACTGGTCAGTCTATGGCTTTGGTTCAGTTAGACCTCAGTTCTGCCTTTGATTTAGTTGATCATAATACACTTAGATCACGTCTTGTAACGTGTTAGCCTTCGGGGCTTTGTGTTGCAGTGGTTTCGTTCATATCTCACCAATAGGAGGTATGTTGTTAGTATTGGAAACCAATCTTCATCTGAAATATATTTAAAGTCTGGTGTCCCTCAGGGCTCGGTTCTTGGTCCGGTTCTGTTTTCTCTTTATATTCTTCCTCTATGATCTATTTTTAAAAAGAACGGGGTATGCCGTACGCCGATGTCTCACAAATCTATATATCTTTCATCCATGATAACAAACAGACTTTAAAGACTATTTGGATTTGAACTAAAACTTTGGCTTACAAGTAATTTCCTAAGCGTCAATGAAAGCAAAACTGAATTTATTTTGTTTGGCTCAGATGACCACTGTGTACATGATTTTGAATCTGAACTTCTTATTCCATATAGAACTACATGTGCAAGACACTTTGGTTTGATAATAATCTTAAATTTGGTAAACAGATAAGTGCGGTGGTCAAGTCCTGTTTTTATCATCTTCGTCCTCTGACGATATATATATCTATATATATATATATACTAAAGTGATAAAATACTAACTGGTTAAGTTGATAAAATAATATATAAATTAAAATAATTATATAAATAAGTGTTTTATATGATAAACTGAATGTATACACATTTCAGTATAGGTTTGGAGTGTGGCTCTCCTGTACCTTCACAGGCAGAAGCTTCTGGATTCAACTGGTGTCCCGGAGGACAGTCGCACTCATAACTGCCCTCTGTGTTCAGACACGTGCCGCCGCGGCACAGCAGGTGGTCCCGCTCGCATTCGTCGATGTCTGCGGGACAGAGATGGAGACACTGTGACACATGCAGGCTTTCACAATCTGCAGAAAACAGCCAGGGTTCGAGCCTCACCCATGCAGTTCTTCATCATCATGAAGCCGCTCTCGTAGCCTTCGAAACACTCGCACTCGAAGCTGCCGGGCGTGTTGACGCAGACACCGTGTCCGCACAGGTCCGGAGAGATGGTGCACTCATCGATATCTGTGGGAACGACGGGAACAGAATGAGTGTTGCATTCAAACATGTGTTGTGTTTGAGTTAAATGTGGTGATGGGTGAGATGTTGACCTGTGCAGTTCCTCTCTTCCATGGTGAGGGCGAAACCGCTGTCACAGCGGCATCTGAAGCTGCCGATGGTGTTTCGGCACGTCCCGTGAGTGCACAGGCCTTTGAAGACCTTACATTCGTTCACATCTACAGAGAAAAACAGGCTCATAACTTCATTATTCAACACAGAGAAAAAAACCCTGAAGGAAATACCAATAATCTTAATTTCTGTGTATTTGAGAGTTTTTGTAACCTAGTGATACCCTGGGGAGAAACATGTATGGAAAAAACAAACAACAAACAAATTTTAATTAATAAAAATGAACAACAAAGTCTATTTGTATATGAATTCATTAATATTACTTAAATTCACAAAAAAAAAAAAAAAATCTCAAAATTTCAGGTAATAAATAATTAGATTCATAGTTATTAAAAAAAATGTTATAATTTTTGATGTATTTTAAATACATTTTGTCAATTTGTACATTTCAAATAAATTTTTATTTAATTTATTAAAAAGATTACAGTGAAAGTTTTATGTAATAAATAGTTACATTTATAATCATTTTATTTATTTTTAAATAATAACTATAATATATATATGTATATATATATATATATATATATATATAGTCAATTTGTATATCATTGTTAATAATTAAATTTATTTGTAATTGAATTAATAAAAACAATAATGTAAAAATTTGTTGATAACAAAATATGTATTTATCTTAATAATAATAATAATAATATATATTTTTTTAATATATTTTGTCAGTTTGTACAGTTTATCATTTATATTAATAAAAAAAATTGTTACATAAATTGTCAATGTTTTATTTAACAAATACTTACTTAAGTAATAAGTAATATTTACTTTTACATAATTATAATTATTTGAATTATAACATAATTACAATTTTATATAATATAACATTACTATTACATATTATACATTCATCAGGTTTTTGTGTGAATTATTCTTGTCAGCCAATATCGGTATCAGATATTAGTCTTTTCTAGTGTTATCGGTTTGATTAAGCTGATGTTGGAAGCCGATTATATCAGCAAAACTTCTGTTTCTAATAATGTTTTCAATTGCTGTAAACACTATGGATGTATAATATCTGTCAATATCGCTTATCTGCCAAAACAACATCATTATCGGTATCATATCGGTCACAATTTTCTATATCCGCTCATCCCTATGAATAAATGACAAACAGCTCGGCTCTCCACCTTTGTAGAAGGGTCGTCCTGTCAGGATGTCTCCTCGGTTGGCAATTCCAGGTCCCCGCGGGCAGATAGTTTTGAATTCGGGCGTGTTTGGTTTGGGACAGGCCTCACAGTCCACACCCCATGCAGCTCCCACAGTACAGCAGCACATATCCACACGATACCGGCCCGGTAATGGCTCCACACACTCATCCTCGTCCCATTTCATATAACACTGCTCACTTCGGATATCTACAGGACACACAAACCACTTTAATTTACCACTGTTTGGTTCGCATGTATTGTTAATTGCAAAAAACAGGTTTGTTTTAGGTCAGTTGTACATTTTAAGTCATAAATCAAGTTGATAGTTTCTGTTTTTGGTTTAAAAATAGTGATAGTGAGTGATAGTGAAGTGACATTCAGCCAAGTATGGTGACCCATACTCAGAATTTGTGCTCTGCATTTAACCCATCCGAAGTGCACACACACAGAGCAGTGAATACACACACACTCACTGTGAACACACACCCGGAGCAGTGGGCAGCCATTTATGCTGCGGCGCCTGGGGAGCAGTTGTGGGTTCAGTACCTTGCTCAAGGGCACCTAAGTCGTGGTATTGAAGGTGGAGAGAGAACTGTACATGCACTCCCCCCACCCACAATTCCTGCCGGCCTGGGACTCGAACTCACAACCTTTCGATTGGGAGTCCGACTCTCTAACCATTAGGCCACGACTTCCCCTGATATGATATAAAAACATATTCATATTGATGTATTATGCAGTCTGCAACCAATAAATCAGTTAATGAATATTTTTTCATACCAACACATGTTCGTCCGGCTCCATCCAGCGTAAGTCCCTCTTGACACTCGCATTCGAATGAGCCTTGCGTGTTCAAACAGCGTCCGTTTGTGCACACGCCGGGAAACACCTCACACTCGTTAATATCTAAAGACGGAGCAGAAACGTAATGCATCATCATGAAATGCACTAAATAATATGGAAAGTAAATCCAACAAAGAATTGTGGGTAGCACGTACCTTCACACACAAGTCCCTTCATGCGCGCAAAACCTTTTGAACAGGCTGTATCTGTAGAAAATATAGGTTGAAAACTTGTGAGATACTGTTTACTTTATGTTTCTATGATTGCGTCTTTAAAGCAAATATTGGTTCAATGGTTAATTTAGCTAGAAAAAAAAACTATTAATGAATAAATTCAATTTTGGCTGAATTTTCAAATGTATTATTTCAAATAAATTATATATATACAATATTTATTTATTTTAAATTTGTATTTAATCAAATTATCAATGTAAATGTTTTATGTAACCAATCATTTAGCTATATATATATATATATATATATATATATATATATATAAATTAGCTTTTTGTATATGAACTAACCAATTTCGCAACGTTCACATGGGCTACCCCAGGCCGCCCCCAGCGTAGAGCAGCATTCGGATTTCAGTGTGGCCCCATTTATATTCACCTCACATCGGCCATCCTGGATGTTTAGCCAGCAGGTTCCTTTCATGCTGTCTGCATGGAGCAAATACATTAAAGAGAACCAAAAATTTGTGACAATGACAAATGGACATTGTGACATTTGAAGTGGCTCCCCTGTGGAGAGTCATTGCATTTCAGCAGATAAAAACCAACTCAGATATCTAGCGCGATAGAATCGCAGTGGTCTTTCATGCTAAAAGCACAAACGCGTGACCTATTGCCTTCATATTCCATTAATTTCAATCAAACAACATTCAGTTTCAGACAAAGAATGAAAACCGTCTGGCTAGAAATAAATAAAAGTAGCATAATGCTGTCCAGTTACCTCTAAAAACATTATAAACCTTGATATGCACACCACTATGCTGATGTTGCATAATAAAGTCCCTGAAGCAGTATTTCGCTGTGTATTTTGCAAACATTTCAAAACAATTTACATTTTTTTAAACATTTAATAGCAACAACCAATCAGAGAACTTGCTGTTGGAAACACTTTTTTAGCTTAAAACTACTTTTCAGACTTACCTACGCAGATGGTGTTGGTGGAGTCCAGTTTGCTGCCGTGGGAACATTCACAGTTGAAAGAACCGGCTATGTTTCGGCACACGCCGTTGATACAAGGGTTGGAGTCGCATTCGTTAATGTCTGAAAAAGAGGAGGACAGGTTAGAATGAAAGATTCAAAATACACAGTTCTATGTGAAATTTATGAAAAATAATCATAAGGAAACCTTCGCAAGTCTCAGAGTCAGGTTTGAAAGAGAATCCTTTGGGGCAAGAGCAAGTATAACTTCCGGGTGTGTTTCTACACATGCCATTGTCGCACAACAACCGATTCACCAAACATTCGTTGATGTCTGAAAGATATGCAAAAAATTTACAAAATTAATCAATTGTAACTACTACTCATACGTTTCAGAGCAAGTAATCTTTTTTATATAAAACAAAGTAAGATACGTTTTTCTACATAATAAAAAAGTTAGGTAATACAAATTTTAACGCAACTTACCCACGCAATTCTTGCCGCTAGCGTCGGACTCATAGCCGATGTTACAGATGCAACGGTAACTCCCGCGCAAGTTCTCGCAGATCCCATTCTGACAGATGTCTGGATCCAAAGCACATTCGTTGATGTCTACAAAGAAACCGAAAACAGTCTGTTAGCATTTAGCATTCACAAACGCGATTAGCGCATTTCTGAAAATAGATTTACCTCGTCCGTCTGCAGTGATTCCAGGTCCACTGCTGCACACCGCCTGAAACTCAGCTGGAAACAGGCAAACAACTTTAGCCACTAGCTGTCATTCAAATCAAAGATAATATACGTTGTGTTGATATTAAAGTATTGTTCGCGACTGGAAGGTGTATCGTTATAGTTTACCGGAGTTGAATGCAGGGCAGGGTTGGCAGGGTTCTCCGAAGCCGTGTTCTGGATTGGCGCAACAGCATTCTGACTTGGTCACCGCCCCGGGGAATGGACGCGAACATGTGCCCATCTTTATTGCGCCATAGCAGGTGGTGCGCATGTGGGTGTCCACACAAACGCGGCCATCCACGTCGATGGCCAGTCCTGGCGGGCACTTGCACCGGAATGATCCTTCTGTGTTCACGCAGCGACCGTTCATACAGATGCCCGAGGTCTGGCATTCGTCAATGTCTGTCAGAACAAAATGAAGGCGGAAGCCATTATTAAAACATTTTAATAAATTTATGCATTTAGCAGATGCTTTTATCCAAAGTGACTTATATTGTATTCAGGCTAACAATTACTCCTAACATGAGTTCCCTGGGAATCGAACCCCCAACCTTGCATTGCTAACACAATGCCCTACCACTTGAGCTACAGGAACGCAATAAATGTGTTAATTGTTATGGAACAACAAGTCAATAATGACCAATGACGGCAATGATGGTCACAAGAGACGACAACTTTTGACATGATGTCATTGACATGAAAGATTTACGTCAAAAGTGAACCAGTGCAATGAGGGAATGATTTTCTGAGAATAACAACTTGAATTTTGGTCATTAAAATCACTGAAGACATCAAATGTGAGAACCAAAGAAATCTCAAGATGTATGGTGCCAGATTTGATGTCAAATTTGAAAAAATTGACAAAAGACTTGGAACATAGTGTATACACTCGTAAAATGTCACAGGTCTGTACGGAAAATAGACGGTCACAAGTTGAGACAACCAAAGACATTTGACGTCACTGTCATGAAAACTACTATAATGTTTTGAGGCAGCAGGATTGAGATCAATGATGTCAAATGTCATTGGTTTTGCTTCCTGCAACTTTAGCCACTGACATCAAAAATAAAATAAAAAACTATTAAAAGACGTTTCTCCTCATTGATATGAAAACTAGCTTGATCTTCCTTGTCAATGGCATCAAATGTCATTGTTTTTTGTGTATTGTGACATCGAACATGCAGCAATGACAAAATACGCCAATACAAAGGAGTTTGAATAGTTTTCCGAGAATATCGGCTTAAATTTTTGACATTTTTGATTTGGACAGAATCCATTGACTTGAATGGTCACCAATCCAAGAAAGATATCTCAAGACGTGTTGAACTTGGAAAAATGTGCAAATGGAAATGAGATTTTAGCAATTAAGTGCATAAAACTATTGTATGACTTCTGAAGACTTGGAATATATCGTATTGACTGGAAGTTACTAACTTTTTGTGGTGCTTTCACTCTGTTGGATTTTTTGTCATTAACCAGACAAGAGGATGAGTATACTGTTTTTTGAGTTTGATAATCTTTGAAAGCGAATCCCAGACATGCTCACCAGTGCAGTAGCGTCCACTGGGTGCCAAAGCAAATCCAGGTTTGCAGATACACTTGAAGCTGCCATCTTCGTTTATGCACATGCCGTTGAGGCACATGTTGGTGGTGGCACATTCATCATGGTCTACAAGACAAGAAAACACTCTCAATGTTTCTGAAAATACACTAAAAAATATAGTGGATATTCAGTTGTATTCAACAAAATAATTAATTAAAAATGTTTATGTTGTCCTTCTGACACAATCCACCCACCCCAAACTCCTAGAAGAGATTTATTAAGCATTTAAAACAATTGTTTAATATGTTAACGCATGTTTTATAGTGTACAACCAAATAATAAGCAATCAAACTGGTGAAGCATCACATTTTTAGTGAAAGCGTAAAAACTTGAAAAAATACATATAATATGCAGTTCAGAGTTTGCAATCGCAGTTTAAGTGCTTACCAACACAGTTCTTCCCATCAGGACTGATTTCAAAGCCAGCATTACAGATGCACTGGAAACTTCCATCTGTGTTCACGCAGCGTCCGTTACGGCACATAACGCCGTTCACGATACACTCGTCAATGTCTGAAGCAACGGGAACAGATTAGTTACAGGTGTCAACCAGAGGGTTTGACTGAGGGCTGACTTTTACCATGGCATTCATTGTAAATGGATTATTAACAATGAATTGTGCCATTTGAATTCTGTGTGTGCAGGATGCTGAGCACAGTCACATTATTTGGAAGTTTTGCTTCTTTTAAGTGTGTCATGCAAAATAAGCTGAAATTACCTTAAATTAGAAATGTTGACTTGGAAAAAAATATATAAATAAATAAATAAATATATATATATATGTACATGTTGACTTGGACACTTAATAAATTTAGTTGAAGTTAAGGTTGAAGTATAGATTGAATAAGTTCAAACTGAAGTATTAAAATAACTAAAATTACTAAAATAAAAATGAATTAAAAGTTATATATAAATAATTTAAAAATATATAAATAATATATATAAAAATATATAAGTCGCTGCGGTATATTTTTAGCACTAGCCAAAAAACATTGTATGGGTCAAAATTATCGATTTTTCTTTTATGCCAAAAATCATTTGAATATTAAGTAAAGATCATGTTCCATGAAGATATTTTTTTAAATTTATAAATATATCAAAACTTAATTTTGGATTAGTAATATGCATTGCTAAGAACTTAATTTGGACAACTTTAAAGATGATTTTCTCAGTATTTGCTCCAAATGGAAAAATGATTTTTTTCAGCTTTCAGATGATGTATAAACCCCAACTTCGAAACATTTACACTTAAGGAAATGGTTTTGTGCTCCAGGATCACATATATATTGTTTTGTGTGTGTGTGTATATATATATATATATATATATGTAATGTAATTTAATAATCTTGCTTCAATTAAAATGTTACAAATGTAGTTATAATTTAAATATTATCCATTTACTGTCCATTTTCTAAATTGTTTAAAAATATGACAAATTAAGTAATGATAATAAAAATACAAATATTCTGGATATAAGGAGTAAATGATAAATGATGATATTTCCTACTTTAAAGCAGTTTTTTTGTAAAAATGTTAGCATTAAACACCCTACAATTAGAAATTAAAGAAATGCTCTTGGCATAAAATATAATAAATCATGCCACACACCAATGCAAGCCTGTTTGGTGGGAGTTCCCTGGTATCCGTCGTGACATTTACAGTGATACGATCCTTGTGTGTTGACACAGTCTCCATTCACACACGGGTTACTGATGCACTCATCCACATCTGAGGGTAGAAAGCAGGCGTATGAGAGCCCATTAACACAATTAATCAATAATATAATATGTTTATAACCCTGAGGCATGTGGAAGTCAAGCAAACGGCCTACAGGTGGCAGCATTTCAGACCATGTCAACATTATGCACAGGTTTACCGATACACTCCCCGCGCACGTCCTGCCTGTATCCCATGTTGCATTCGCAGCGATAGCTGGTTGGCGTAGGAATACAGCGGCCATTCAGGCACAGGTTGGTGAAATGCTTGCACACGTCGATTGTCGTCTCGTTCAGCTGGCCTGAGCACAAACAATAAAACACCATTGATTTCTTAGCTCCGGATTGTTAGTTGAAGGTAAAAACTGGCAACTTCCACTCACTGATCTGAATCTTCTGGCCGCCGTTGCCACCATTGCCATTTCCGAAGGTGTGTTCGCTGCCATAAATGTAGCCACCGCCGTTTCCGTTCTGCGAGGGACCTTTGCCGTAGCCGCCGATGTTCAGACCGCCATTGCCGTCGTGGATGATGCCGCCGTTACCGGTGGTAAACGGAAGCCTCTGGATGCACAGTCGCCTGTATTCATCTACGATTACACAATTGATGCAATATATATATATATATATATATATATATATATATATATATATATATAAAATATAATTTATATTAAATACAGTGCTGTCAAATGATTAATCCAAAATTAAACGTTTTTGTTTACATAATAATTTGTATGTGTACCCTGTATATTTATTGTATATATATATATATATATATATATATATATATATATAAACACACACACATGCATGCATACATTTCCAAAAAATTTTATGTTTATATATAACAAATATTTGTATATAATATAAATTATATAAATATAAATATATACATGCAGATACACGTAAATATTTTCAAGGCTGAGGATTTGGCAGCTGCTTCGCTCATGCATTATTGCTGAAGACACACGATGGTGACAAAGAGGATGGGAGAGCTTAAAACACGCAGGTGTGAAGACGTAGGAATGAGAGAGAGTATTTATTTATCCCGAGGAACGGTTGCTCTGCTGACCTGACATATGTGTAGCGTGATTTTGCAGAGAGGTACAGCACGCCTGGAGTGTCTCTTCAAAGAACACTACATAAAGGTCACCGCTCGACATCTAAAGAAATTCCTCCTTAGGAATTATGTTTTTATTGTAATGCAGTATGAAAAGAGTCAACACTCTTTTTAGTGTATCATGACAGGATCATAATGTACTTTAAAGTCAGTTCAGTATTATATTATAACACCACAAAGACGGCATGAAATTCAGTTTTCTTTCTGTGTTAAAAAATTCCCTGTTGAAAAGGACATTTGGGGCTTTTTTGAAGGAGCCAACCATTTTTAGCTCGTATTACAGCCGTGAACTATGCTACTTGCTATTGATAGGCAGAATCAAAAGCTTCAAAAACGTTCTAAAAAGCCATCTTTAAGGAGTATGCTAGCATACTGATGTTAGCATCAATGGTAACAAACATGGACTAAGAACTACAAAAAGTTGAAAAACGTTCTAAAAAGCTAATTTTAAAAGTTTTTATATGTTAATATATTTTAAAGGTATGCTAGCATACTGATGTTAGCCTCAAAGCTAACAGGTGTCGACAAAAAACTTCTAAAAAGTTTTAAAAAGCATATTTAAAATGTGTATTTATGCTAATTCTCCTGTAGGTGTATGCTAGCATACAAACGTTAGCCGCAAAGCTAACATTCATGGATTAAACACTTCTAAAAATTGTAAAACATTAAAAAAAAAACTCATTTTGAAAGTGTCTACATGTTAAATATCTTTTAAAGGTATGCTAGCATACAAATGTTAGCCTCAAAGCTAACAGACGTGAACTAAAAACTTTTTTTTTTAAAGTTGTAAAACGTTCTAAAAAGCAAATATTAAACGTGTCCATATGCTAAATATATTTTAAAGTATGTTAGCATATAGACATTAGTCTCAAAACTGACAGACATGGACTAAAACATTCTTAAAAGTTAAAAGATGCTCATTTTAAATGTTGTAAAGTTGTAAAACATTCTAAAAAGCAAAAATTAAATGTGTCCATATGCTAAGTATCTTTTAAAAATATGTTAGCATATAGATGTTAGCCTCAAAGCTTATAGACATGATTTAAAAACTCTAATAAACGTTGACAAAGTTCAAATTTCCAGCATTAGCGATAGTAACAGTGATGCTTGACCTAAAAAAAATGCTAATGATTATCTATAGCCCACTCACCAGAACCTCTGACGGGGCACATCTCTGGGATGTGTCCGAGGGCCCAGCAACGGCCCGTGTCACAGCAGCACTGAATCTTGGTGTACTGACCAGACAGTTCGCTCGCACAGCGGCCATTCGCTAAAGATGCGAAACACGCACCGACCCGATGATCTGTGAGGCAGAAAAAGAGAGATATCAGAAATGCTTGCTACTGTTTTTGGGTAGTATGCATACTGTAAACAATGTGAATTTCGTAAAAAATTAAGCACTCTAATTGTCAAAAGTGCTGATATTTACACAAATTTTTAACTTGTGTAACACAAATGCTTTTCTCGCAAGTGCAGTCGCACCTCGCAGGAAGTCAAGTCTACGTGTGCCCTGTACACGATCCCCTAACAGGAAGTTGGTTTATGAGGTGAGAAGGTAATGACCAAAAGCATGCGGGGTTAAGACGATACGTTTCGCAAGTCAAGGTCAAAGGCGGGGGCTGGTTGTGATAGGTTGCGTACACATTAGCATGTGTGAATCATGCGAAAGGAGGGTGAGAGTTGATTAACTCCGCTAATGAACCAGCACTTTGCATTACATCAGGTCCATTTGGAGTAATTTCAGCCATTTATGTCGGATATAAGACATAACCCTTCGTCTGGAGGCTCACACTCCAGAACTGCATCCTCCAAGGATCGACCTGGCCTGAGGGGCGCAGGGTGGATTTCGCAAGCTTGGTGACGGGAACACTGGCTTTAATTGGAAACAGACCTTCTCGATCCTCAAAGTGAGAATTTTTTATGTGTTTTTATGGCTAAATGACTCCCAGTGGCCTGGTTCTGTGAGAAGCATAGTACCAGCCGGGGGAAATGCAAAGATACCACAAAACTTTTTTGCCTTTTTTGGTTTCTGGCCTAAAACAATGTCTGAATAGCTTGTTGTTGGTTACTAATAGCATGCTTGGCCTTTGGAATAACACCCACTGATGAGCTGCGCACAATTATGAAAGTAATAGCAACAGTCAGTTTTGATTTTACATAAACTTTCGAACATTCTCCCATGACGTCGTGCTCCAAAAACCATTTTGGCTTCCTAGAGTCTTTGTTTTGTATGTCAACATGTAGAAAAACCCACAGACTGCTCGCATTCTCCACCATGACAGGATCCATACGTAAAGTTAACGTTTGCCATAAATCCACACTGGTTTCTGGGAACAAATGAAGGCCACATCCATGCGTCATCCATGGACGATATCTCATGGTTCTTTATTCGCACCGGGGGACCCGATGGATCAGGGGGTTACGAGAGACTTACAGGGTGGAGGGAGTGAGAAACTCAAAACGGCATGTATAAAAAAAGACATAGAGAGAGAAGGGAGTGTGAGAGAAATGGACAGTCAAGAGAAAAGACAGAGGCGATGCCAGAGCCAACTGTGCCTCTACATCACTGTACTGGAATGTTAGCAGGAGGAAATAGCATCCACGTGACTCTGTTTTCACCGTTGTCCTCTAGCAAGTGATCCCCCTGAGACCGGATAAGACCATGCGAGACCTGTTCGCCAAAAGAAACCAACAAACTCTCCACATAACCAAAGACTCAAACTAAAGAAAGACTAGTCTGTCTGGATTGTGAAGGAACGGTTTCCTTTGTTAGTATTTTTAAAGGCAACATGCAACAGTCTGTATTGTATAAAGCACTATTTAAATAAAGGTGGCTTGACATACAGAAATTACACATTTGACCTAACACTTTTGCGAACTCATCTAGGTTTATTTACAACTTTAAAACAACGGTTCTGTCCTGTTTGCAGTGAAAGATACAGGCCTATACACACAAGCCCAGGCTTGAATGCACGCAAGTTCATCCCATGAGTCATTCAAGCACAATGATGCAGCCCAGGATTGCAAGGACACGGGAACACATGTGTGTTTGTGGATGAAAGAGTCTCACCGACACATCTGGAGCCGTCTGTGCTGGTGACGTATCCCCGCGGACAGGTGCACACGTAGCTCCCGGCGGTGTTCGTACATTCCCCACCGTCGCACACTCCAGATATAGTTGTGCATTCATCGATATCTAGAAATTCAACACAATGATGCATATCCTGCATTCGTTAAAAGTCCAAGACCAAGTCTTAACCAGACAGAAACCATGCAGTATTAACCAAATTAGAGAAGACACATTGTTTAGGAGAAACATCTAAGCAGCAACTCTCATTGGATTCTACATTGGGAGCAACAGTTGAGAAAACCAAGAGATCTCATTGGTGGTTTGTGCTTTTAAACTGGCATCGTCCATTTCCTCATGGTAACGTAATGCGACTACGGGCGCGAACTCGAAGTGAAACTCGACAGATGGTAAAGAGTTTTCTTGGTTTTTACTGCGTGCCGTTCTTGTATTTATACACACGTGCAATTAAATTTATTTAGCTGAATTATATGTGGACGTTGTGTGCTGGATTTGTCGCATGAGATTGAGGTGGGATGTGGGAAGATCATGAGTGAGTACGTGTTTGATGTGTGCGTGGAAACCGGGGCTCACGGTGTGCCACAGCAGCTGAAAACAACATTACTGAAGTCATAAAAACCTCGTCAAAACTAACCCGCTCGTCAGCGGAGCTCCAAAAGCAGGACTTGACTTTAGTCAGGGTGGATGTGAAGCTGTATTGAAAGGAAGCAAATGCCATCATGACAGATGACTGCTGGAGTGTGTGTTCACATCCTCATATGCTAGGAAAACACTTTTTTTGGAGGGTTTCACATTTCAGATGTTGTTGTTTCTCTGATCAAATGGTTATGTTTAGTTAAACTCTTTATTTAAATAAAGAGAAACAAGAAAAAAATAAAAGGCTGGAGTATAAAAAACATTAAAAATGTAATGTATATGACACTGAACCCCATTATTTGGGTTTAAAAGTGGTTTAAATATTAATGGTTCTAAATAATGGCAACATTCCAAGTTCTTTTATTGCCATATAACAACTTTTTCCAACTGTGATGTCAAAAAAAAAATGGTTCTAAGGTTCTTAGAACTTAATTACTTGAAAAGGTTCTTCTAAGTTCTAACTTCACGGAAAACCCTTTTTTTGTTCTTTTAACACCATTAAATAACTTGATAATCATACGTTTCATGTTTTAATGATCAAGTTTTAATTATGTCCTTGAAGAACCTTGTAAAGTTTTTCTAATTCCATTAAAATATTCAAGTTCTTATATGATAAAAAGATTCTTCGGTTCTTACAATGCCACTTTTGAACTTTTTTAAGTTCTTTTAATGCCATTAAACTTTAAGTTCTCCTATGAATTAAGAACTTATAAAGGTTCTTCCAAGTTGTTGTGATGTCATAGAAAAGCCTTTTTAAGTTCTTATGATGTCATAAAAGGTTTCTTCTATGACTTAAGATCCTAAAAAGATACGTCAACTTTCTGTGACATCATATTACCCTAAAAAGTGTCTTCTATGACCTATGAACTTGAAAGTTTCTTCTACAGCAACATAAGAACTTAGAAAAGCTTTTCTATGGTATCATTAGAAAGGTTCTTCTGCAAGAACTTAACAGAACCTTTTTAAGTTCTTATAATGGAACAGATGATGAACTAAAACTATCCTGACGTGAAGGCCTTTAATGTAACATTAAAAATCTCATCTCAAGAGCTCATGACAAATCACAAAATATAACAAGATCTGCTAAAGCTAAAGTATTTATTACTATAAACTTTCTAGAGCTACTTTCTCTTAAATTAGCTCCTGGCTTCTGTAAGTCTCCTCAGTACGTTCTTAGAGTCAGAAAGTGCCTCCGAGGTGCACCTCATGCCTTAAATCCTGGCCCAGGGCAAGACTTTTAAGCAAGACCATTGTCTTTTAATTAAGCGCTCCCCCTCGTCCCACAGAACTACCACCTGGGGTTTTTCCACCCTCCACGTGGCTTAAAAGAAAACAGAGCAGCACTTTTCCAAGCAACTTTAGCCGTTCAGACTCAAAGTTCAGGGTGTTTCAGTTATCACTCGAGTCTCTAATTTCTCTCTGGTTTGCTTGAGAAAAGTCTGCTTGGGTGAAGCCTGCAGGCAGAGGTCTGCTTCTTCTCCAAACCTTCATTTTATTCATAGCTTTGTCCTTCAGGGTCAAAATGTCATTCAGATATAAACTAATAATCAGTGAGATTAAACTGGTATTAAATGGACACTTCTACTTAAGTTTCCAGCTTCTAAGAAAATAAATGTGTCTCTCAATTTTTCTAGCACTGTTTTATTCCTGTATGTCAACAACAGTGCATTTGTGCCTAATAATATTCCTACTCAGGAATTTTATGACAAACATCTGAGACAAAGTAGATACTTGAATGAGACATAAATCAAGTCTCCATTAATTTCGCTTAAATTAAATTATAAATATTAGAAAAGACTTAAATAAGAAACGTTGCCTTGTTCTTTAACTCAAATAAAATTATTTAAGGTGCTAATTGAGAAAACTAGTAAATATAATTCAAGTAATATTTAAAATATATAGACTTATAAAGTAAAATGTATAGAATAAATATAGAACTAAAGTTAAATAGAAGTAAAAAAGACAAGCACGAAATATTTATAAAAACTTAAATTAAACAGAATATATATATATATATATATATATATATATATAAGACTGCTTTCAATTCATTATTCGATTCATTTTAATACAATAAAATGTAATACTTTTACTTTTATATAAATAAATACTTTAAAATACTATGTATTTTATTTTCTGTTCAGTTATATTTTCAAGAATATATTTATTCAAAATTCCTATTTTATTTTACACCTATTGTTTTCATTTATTTGTTAATACTGACCATTTTCTAAATTTGTACCATTTTGCCATTGCCATTTTGGCAATACATTTACATTACATTTACATTTATGCATTTAGAAGACACTTTTATCCAAATCTTCAGGCTATATATTTTATTTAAATTTTTTACCTGGGAATTTTCTTTTCTCTGGGAATCGAGCCCACAACCTTTTGCGCTGCTAATGCAATAAAGTATTGTAATGCCAAAACAACACACTAAGTAGAAATAAAATACTGTGGTAGATAAGAAATAACCTCACCCATCTGGTATATAATAGCTGTGATCCACTATCTCTCTTTCTTTGTCTCTCTATTTAGGTTTTATCTTAATAGTCCTAGAGGGCAGGCTTGGATCCAAGAACTGCAGACCCCCCACTTTACAACACGCCTGTTTGTTTTCACTTGGCATTGTTAAAATTCCACCCAAGCACCACTAATGTTAAAGATGGACCCCAAGAGGAAAACAGTCAACCAGCTAAATCAGGAATGTGAACAGCAATATTCCAGGCAATATTCACTGGATCCTCAGATCTGACGTCAACATTTCATGCGTATCAAAAACTTGGAAACCTTGCATACGACTCAACTCAACTTTTTTCCAATTACGAGTTATGAACTGGACTGAGATCATCATCTTACTGTTCTCTGACAGCTTGCGCGGTTTGGATTTCGTGCAGTAATGACGTACCTTCGCACTTCTGGTTGGTCTCACTTTGCCGGTGACCCGCGGGACATTTACACTCATAGGAGCCCACGGTGTTAATGCAGTTTCCTCCAGCGCATAGTCCTGGGACAGCCTGACACTCGTCCACATCTAACAAAAAGAGAAACAGAGCATAAGAAAACACATTCAGGGCCGTACCTGTAGTGTTTGAACACAACTTGACCAGACACAATATCCCAATATAATGCAATGCACTCGACTTGCAACACATACATAAAATAAATACAATTTACAAATAACCCGGAACCGGAAGCATAATAAACCATGTTTTTAGCTTCATAATTTATTATTATCTGCAAAAAAATGCACACAAAAGTAAATGAAAAATTTTAAATAATGGTATTTTTCTTGGCAATAATTGTTGTTTTTAAAATAGCATATCTTTTTGTGTAAATTGTTCATGTACAACCAATTAAATCATTGGTCTTTATTTTAAAAATCACAGATTTTTTTTTTTTCAAGGGCCCATGTAAATCCTGGCACAACCTGAGCTGCCGGCTTTGTTCGAAATGCAGACAGTAATTTTTTACTACAACAGCAGCATCTAAAGCGCTTAAAGTGAGATCCATTATGGGTTTTGGTCACTTTAAGAATCTCTCCTAGGTCACTTTATATCTTTGAGAGGGTAAAACACATGTAACATCTATGTTAGCTCACAGTCTGGACATTTTCTTATGGTCTGAACTCAGACTTCAGACTGAACACAACTACAGATCTTTGGTATTGTCTGGGTTGGATGACGCTTACATATCTGGCTAACATCTGTCTCTTTTTCGATGATACACACATTCACTGCCAAAATGCAGTCTGCAGGCTTTCAACCTGTATCCAATAAGCACCAAATCATTGGTTCTGTCTACTAACGTAGACCTAACATAAGTTCTGCCATTAAATGCCATCAAACACAAACAAACTATGGAAAGCTCACTGTGAGATACGCAAATCCTCCCACCCAATTGTGCACATGTGTGTGCTTTGTGCTTCATCCAGAAAGACTTTTGCAAAAGCACTCCATCTTTGGGCAAATCCAGGCCAGACTTGGAGCTGACTCTTATGTTGTACATTGAGGGGAGGAAAAGAATATCTCAAGTTAAATAGAGATGCTTCTAATCATTGGGAGGGGTTGTTTTTGAGTTTATGTGTGAAATCAGGGTGGCATTTAGTATTTTGTCTCCCAAAATATTTCTGAATATTTCTATAAAACACTGTGCAGAATCTACAGCACTGAGGCAAAAGAAAGTAGTTTACAGACTGAATCGAATGAATATTCATGACTAAGGTTTATAATGTATAACAGGCCTTGAGAACAGAATTAAATTATGTCCAACTATGTCCCTGAAAATCAAACAAGCAGTCCAAACAATATGGCCCTAATTATAAACAAATGTGACATGCCATTATGTAATCCCATTTAAAACACTCCCAATGGAAGTCATCTAAATATTTGACTCTAATAAGAAACACAGTGGTGAAGTGTCCTCTTGGACACGGACTGGAGTGGTATGGTTTACCCTAAACAGGCCATGACCTCTTTTAATGTCATCTGCCACGTCAGGCTAGTCATTAGCGTAAGAATTCACCAAACATGTGAGCCAGACACTGAGAAGGAAAGAACATTTTGTTTATATGCCAGCAGGAATGTTGATGCTCATTCTTACCTTGACAAGCACCAGTGCGGATGTTGGGTATGAAACCTCTTCGGCAAGGCTGGGGTTGTGCAGGGCACATCTCACATGGGTGACCCCATGCTCGCCCGATGGTTGCACAACACAACGTCTTGGTGCACACAATGCCACTCAGCTGACCTTGGCACATTTGGTTGTTGACTTGTGTGAAGCATGGCCCAGTCCGGTAGTCTGATTTTGAGAGGGAAGAAGAGCGTTAGAGAGTTCAATAAGTACATGAAAACAATGTGGGTTTTTATACAGTTTTAAATAAAGTAAAAAAAAAAAACTTTCACAGGCCAATCTCAAAACCATAAAAACTTCTAAAACTGTCCTAGAGTGGTGTACTGGTCTAAGCTGACCTGGTCTGGTTTTGTAGCACTTATCTGACTAGCTGGCCAATTGCTTGACTAGAATAAACCTGCCAAGACCAGCAAGCCATCATAGGCTGACAAAACCTTTCAATAATATGATAAGACAAGCGCTAACAAACATTATGACATGCAACCAAGAAATGAACCCCACCAGAAATCACATTTGTGGATAAAGAAAACAGAAGATTCATATTCTCCATCACGCAGCTGTTTCCCAATCATTGGAGGTCGATCAGGGAATGCCCTGACATGGATTCTCTTTCACGGTCTTATAATAGGATAACCAGATTATAGCTAAGAAAATGCTGGGTTGCATCAATAATGGCAATTTCCATGATAAACCATCTTGTTTTTGGCTGAGGTCAAAATGTGGGATAGTGGGACATTTGGAGATTTGGCCATGAGCTTTGACTTCCTTTGTGCCAGTTGCCAATTGAGTTGACTTAATCACATTAATGATGGTTTGAGCATAAAACAAACCAATTCGACACTGACATAAACTGAGCATTTCAGGATGCAGCAATTTCTGTTCAATAAAACTCTTAACAAATGCCCTGCTGTACAGTATTGCATCCTCCGAGTCTTTGCTAGTGATGTTTTGACAATATTATTAAACGAGATCCTGCATTTGTTTGGGGTACAGTGTGAGAGTCAGTTTACTCTAGCGGGATATGAATGACTTTTTGACCATAGTCGTTCCTCAAAGAATTTAACAAATCTTTCCATATCATAATATTTCATGCAAAACAAAAGATCATATATCCATACCCAAGAGGGAGGGAAATGGCACTAAGAAAGTAGGTCATGAGGATAAGACAAAAAAGGAAGAAAGGCCTATGAAGATTTCCCCCTCATGTGTCTTCAAATCCCTTTGCTGTCCCTTTTTCTCGTCCCTCCTGCACTCCCCTGATCTGACCGTTCTTCCTGGACGATTTAGGGCTAGGAATGCAGGTCCTCTCCAAGTTGATTCAACCCACTGCGATCATCCTATGCACATCTGGGATTGATTAATTATGCCTGGTCAGGACTAGGGTGGGACAACCTAAGGCCTATATGTGTCCATGCATTTCCAATTCTCCAATTCATCGGCCTCTCTATAATGCTTCTTTGACTCTTTCTGCGAGTGATGATATTCATATGGATAAAGCCTTCTGGGGCGTATCTATGAAGTCAGAATTTCTTGATTTAGTAATTCCCCATGTTAGGAGCAAACAAATGCAGTGCTTTAAAAATAGTGTCTATAAGCAACCTTGGGACTTCTACTCTGAGGTAGCTTGCACAGCTGACTAAGGCCACCATTTTGTCTATTTTGACTCGACTTATGTCTGCCATAAGAACATCCTTAAAGCTGTCCGGGTCTATCTAACAACCCTTTGATCTGCAATGAAACTGGAGCCTGGGAGTCTGAAGACTCTGGCCCACATCATTCGAAATCTGTCTCATTTTTTGAACCAGCCAATTTCATGGCCAGAAGAATCAATTCAGTGTAACACGGTAGGTCCACGCTGAAGACTGGACTCCTTTGAGCACTTTAATACACAAGATCGCAATCTCGCAACAGATCTGCAAGGCAAAAGGGAAAGCGGTTAACCTCAATGTCATGTTGGCAAACTGGGCAGCAATGCACAGACCTTGGTTCCCAGAAGCAAGCAGACTCATATTCTGGAGAAGGGGGGATGTGTCTGTGATGCAGACAACATTCGGAAGTAATTTCGCCTTGATTACAGTTCGAGTGGCTTGTCAGATCAAAACCATTCACCTACACCCTATCCTGCCAAACGCTCACTCACCTCTACTTTCCGTTTAGTCACCACAGTGTTTCCCTGCCAGCGACTTCTGCCAACTATTCAGCAGCGTATATTATCATGAATCATGGGGCAAGTTGGAGAAAAACAGTGCCTCAGAAGGTGACTGATGTGTGGCATTCACACTTATCCAAAGATTGAGCCGGCAGAATAATTTGGCAGGAGGAATTCCAGCTTTCTTCACACTCCAATGACTTGGCCTGTTTTTAATCATCCTCTGTGCTAATGGAACAAAAGGAAGTAAACTGCCATGAAAGACCTTCTAAAAAATAAAAAAATCAGCCAAAGATAAGAAAATCTAGTCTGGAACATTAAGCCATAGGGACCAACTGCATTTGGAAACCCCAAGCGCAGCCAAAAACGTGCTCAAGACTCAATGACTGGGAATAGTTGCTCGCTTTGTTGTCACCTATTTCAGTTTTATCAGAGTACACTCCCAAATAAGAAATGTGTTTTCACTTGGGGAGAAGCAGAAGTTCATTCACATAGGTTTGAAGAAAAAGAGGGGGTAGAAAGGAAACATTAGACGCTCAAGCATTCCTGTGAAAGGCTTTGAAGAATTTCAGACAGATCAACAAACTCTTTTACTGCTCAGTGATTTAGAGTATGGCTAAATAAGACCGGCAATCTCTTCACATCTTATCTCTGTCATACACATCCAGCAAGCCAAGGTTTCAACACTTTAATGACTCCCAAATGAGCCAGTCCACAATGAGTCCAGTGAGCCTCAGTCCTTTCATTCATTCATTCTCTTGTGGTTACAGGAGGATTAGTCACATTTCATTGCTCGGAAAACCCTTTTCTCTAGAATCCATTGCACCACACAAAAAAGCAATGCCATCTGTGCTAAAACCGTGGTAATTGATGCTATTGAACTCAAATTTAATAGTGACCCAAGACCTTGAGGAAAGTCAACCCTCAACTGTGAATGAGTATTACACGTACCTTTTATGGTGTGGGCCATGGTAAAGCGATAACACAGAGTACACGTGGCTAACGGAAAACTAATTAGATTGGGCTAACACCATTCTTACCGTTAACGCACTTAACTCCCCCTACAAACCGTGCCCAACTCTTCTGCAGACAACTATTGCCAACTAGCCAACTATTGTACTTCAGTCTTTTCAGGTTCCAATTTCTTTGTTACTACCTCTTTCTCGGAAGGCGGTTCTGGCTTTTTTTTGAAGAGGAAGAAGAAGAAAAAGAAGAAGAAGAACCAAATAGAGAGACCGACATCAGGACTTTTGCAAAACTGGATCATCTTTTGGAAATTCATCAACTGTGTGAAATCCAGGCACTTGATGATAAACAGGCATGCCTGAGACAGGCTAAATAAAGAGTCTATCTCTACTCTTTAAGTGTGAAATGACTAAATGCTTAGTGTGACATTTTAACAATCTACAAGCAAGGACCTTGAGGGTAAGTCTGGGGAGTTTCGGAGACGAGAGTCTGGTCTGAATGGCTCTGGTCGGGTGGCCCAGAATGGAGATGCCGGGGGGGCAGCTGGTGTCCTTTGGATGGTGCTCTCCATGTAAAGAGATTGTTTGTCCTAGTTCAGGCCTTGCTGTGTATACACAGCTGGGGTCTCCATTTCTTGGAGAACACCCTCTATCACCCACCACCACCACCCTTTCCTGTCAGAAAAGTGTACGGCTCCACACAGAATTGTTCTCTTGTCATTTCCACCCTATTTTATCTACTGCCAGATGTCTCCCAAACTTTTACACCTCCCTGCGTTGGGTTTTCAAAGGGAACGATTGCACAAGGGGGATTCGTGAAGGGGTGGGGTCACACAGAGAACCAGACGCAGGAGGGTGGGGCACTGAAAAAAGTGTGCTTGGGGCGCTTCTATCTCACAATTCACACGGCCTGATGGGAGATGCCTTTACGGTCCTTTCAGTCTGTCATTTTCTCATAACTCCAGCCAAGTATTTCACCTGTGACAGAACGTCTCGTGCACCCGTGAGGGAGGCTTTCGTGTTTTTTTTTCACCCCAGATAACCTCATTGTTCCTGCTCTGAGAGACGTGGCCACAATGTAAACTGTAGCATTAATTTCACACCAGCTACAGCGAAGGGGGAAGCACACTGCCTCAAATCTAAAGTATGTAAATTTCTCTTTGGAGCATTTCTGGGTCACATTGACACAGTGTTACCACATTCTTGAAGCAGGCCTGAGACGGTAAACAAACCGCACATCCTCACAGACGTCAACACAATTAAGACTGGAGGAAATATGAATTTTGGAAGCATAGCAGTGGCTTACCTCTTTCACACTGCGGTCCAGTAAAACCGTAGACACAGGCACATCTGTTGGGTCCAATACAACGACCACCATTTTGACATCCACTCTCACACACGGCTACAGAAAGATGAGAGTCAATTTCAATGAGAGAATTATTATGTTTTATCCTAGATAATTAAAAAAAAACATGCAAATAGAGTTTTGAGTTACTATATGGTTCTTTGGGATGTTTAGAAAGTTCTCTGTGCTTCATTAAAAGATCAGTGAATTAAAAAAATATGTATACACAAATAAAACGTTAAATATTTAGAGAGATATATAGTTGGATTTAAACACATTCTAAGATCTTTTGTGTCTGTAAGGCAAACTCTTATAAAATCATCTATTGTTGTGTGTGTCTGGGCAGCTATGTGGAGATGTCTGGACGTTCTGAAAAGAAAAATTCACTTACGCTGTCCGCAGTGAGTTCCTGTGTAGCCGTTCTGACAAGAGCAGGCATCTTCATTACAGACCCCTCCATTCATGCATCTGACGCTGCAGGACTGGACTGTACAGAGACGAGAGAGGTGATTATAATTCGTCTAGAGTGCTCAATTGTACTCAGCCTAACAATGAACCATGCATGCAGCGAAAAGTAACTCTATTATCTGGGAATAACACTATAAAATTCAGTCAGAAACATTCTTTTATTACAAAAAATTAATTGATTAATTTCAAGGAAATGGTTCAAAATGTTTTCTAATAAACTTGGCATTGTACACTATGAATATTGTTGCCTCTGTGATGAATTGCACCAAGAGTGCGGTGGAATTTCCTTTTAAACACTCAGAAATTGCTTAAATAAATATCTAAAAAATAATTACAGAGAAACAGCAAGTAACACACTAATTTAAACATGAAAATTTAAAGTAGAAAGACTGAAATAGGATCCAATAATCTTCATTTACAACTTTGAAAAATCAAGTAAAAGCAAGTAAAAGTTCCCATGTGGCATTTTTCACGTATTAACATAAGAAATGCAGAAATAATGAAAATTATAATATATATAATTTTTTTTTTTTTTTTTTTTTTTTTTTTTTTGCTGTATTACACAGCCTTACATTTTTTATATTGCTATATTATTCATCTTTGCATAGGTAACTGTATGAATGCCTTCACATGGGTATACATTTAAGTTTACTGTATCTCCCTCTCACTATTATGTGTATGCATTTGAGAAAGACCTTTAATTTTTATACTTTTTGTGTTTCCAATATAACCAATTGCCAATTCACAATTGTGGTAAGAGCAATTCTACCAGACATTTTTTTTGGACAAGTAGATTAACTTTCCACCAATTTTCACGAAATAGGAATTCTCTTGGCACAGACAAAGTCACTTAGAGAAGAATTTTCAGGAGAGTTTGTATATGAAAACATTGTGATTTAAAATTGCATTTAGCTGGCATAAGCACAATGAATCATTTCAGATGGGAGTTTTTCAAAAGATTCATGTTCCCAATCGGTTGCATCAAAACGTTGCTCTCGCCAAACTCTTTGGTACTGTCTAAACAAAGGCATCGTGCCATTACGCTTCAGCCCTAATATAATTCAAGCTACTACTTATCCCAGACAAAAAAATATGTAACAGTTATTAATTTATTCCTTTCATCTCTGCCTGCCATAATCTAATCCTTTAAAACAAAACTTTTAAAACTTTCTAAACCTATTTTTTTTGTAAAAAATAAAATAAAATTCAGATTTCTGTCTGATTTCACATGAAAAAGGCTGCTGGATCGAGATCAAACATGAGTGCTTTTTGTTTTTTCACTGATGGCATGCTTTCAACAGCAAGGCCTGTAAATGTTTGAGCATGGGCCGTGTTTTCCTAAAGCACAGGAAATGACTTCATTTCATTGGCTAGACCTGCTGACGGCCCCCTACAGGTGGTTCATTCGCTGATCCATGCTAAGTGAGCTGCACGTGCTGAGACACACACGCCAACACACACATGCGAAAGGGGCTCCCCGAGGTCCACCACCCCACAATGCACCTCTGTCTGTAGCAGTCACATCTGTCAGTTTTTTACAAGCTACGTTGACGGCAGGAAACATGAACGAGGCCGAGAAACAGAGGTCCTTTATGGCCGTTTCTTTCTCACGGCTTAGTGTGGAGTGGAGATCCGTGGCCTGTCGACGTCAGGTTCACCAACGAGACATGATGGGGTTTAAGATGAAAACGAATCGTTTCTTGAATTGTAGCAGGGAGCGCTAGTTCTTGTTCTGCGCTCTATTAAAAATCCAGAAATTCATCTTAAGATCTACTGGCCAGGATTATTATCTAAAACTAAAATGATTAATAACATTTAATATGCGAAATACAATAAACTAACTGGTTCACATCAGCTCAGTTCCATTAAGTTTAAATTTTTTTATTGTTAGTTCTCGTTGACTAATGTAGTTAACTAGTGTTAATGAGTGTAATGTGTTAGAAAAACCAATAAAAATGACTAAAACACAACAAAATTACTAAAAGTTAAACTAAATTGGATAAGATACAAAAATGTACAAATACTTTAATAGTACATTAATGATTCTAAAATAGCACTGCTGATGGCCTAACATAATAAATTTAGGGGCATGGTAATCATACATTAATGATGAAGAAAAGACGTTAGCGTTACAGTATCTTGAGCACAGCTGCAATGTTTTGGAAGCTAATGGCTATGGCTAGCATCCGTGTTGCGTCTTGTTATTTATGGAGTAATTGCAGATTCATAGCTGACTCATAAATGTGGCCGCTCCCAACCACTGTAGACGGTATGCGGTCTGGTAGGCGTAATGACAGCATTACCAATCTCACAAATCTCATTAGGCTGCCAAAACAGAGTACAAGCATATGTTTAGCATTTGTTTTCAAACAGTCAGAGGATTGGCAGCCAAACTAGATGGTCAATTTCTCATTGCCGAATAAATTGACTCTGTTTTTACAGCTTACGAGATCGAACCCTATGGTTTGGTGCATTTGGGTTTATTTGTCTATGACCGCATATTCCGGGCATTTGCTGAAAAAAGGCTGGACGCTACTGGCAGAGAGCAAGTGCAGTAAGAGAAACCTGCGCTAATGCTAAACACCTCATCCAGGAGTCACCAACATGCAGTCATTACTATTCCCAGCACCATCTAAACTAAATAAATCACGTTTGTCAATTAGTAAAAAAATAAAAATAAATGCCCGGTGCAAGGTTTCACCAATGGATGTGCGGTCCCAAATTTAACATATCTCAACAACAAAAAAAAACACTCCTGGCTTCACATTAGCTAATGATTCAATGGATGAAACACTATACATTGTCAGAGCAATTTCACAGTATTTCCAGCTGGGCGTATCTCTGCTCAATTTCAACTCTCAACCAAATAAATCACTGGAAATGTCAAGGAAAAGTTCAAAATGATGACAAGCCCTTCAACCACAAAGCAAGAATGGTAGAGAGAATTATTATGAAAACACACCTACAGTCAAAGCTGTGCCCTAGCGTTTAGCGCACATGCTCCAAACATTGCTAGGAGTCATTTCTTATCCAGTTCCTCCTTTTCTAAACTATGCCTTTGAATGAAAGCACCAAAAAAAAAAGAAACTATGAACTAGTCATAATGTGTTTTTCATACAGCCCAGGGAGTTTGCTATTAATATGGGTGACAACTTAATATCGTGATGACTGAACTCACCTGCAGCCGCACCACAGCTAGGGGCAAGATGACCACTGGAGCAGGTACACATATTAGGCCTCGAGCAAAAGCCATCCCCACACGTGTTCCTACAGATCGCTGGAGAGACGAAATATTCATGAGAAGACATTTTGATCTTTTAGCATATGGACAAGTGGATAGTACTCAAGAATAATTAACTGTATGCAGTTTAGGACCCAATGAAAATCCATGTAATGTAGTGACATCATGTGACAACAGTGGCCTATTTAATTTTGAAAAGTTACTTGTTGCACACTGCTGTTTGGCATGTGCGTTATTACCCGGTTCTGGGAATTAAGGCCCCGTTTACACTAGTGTGTAGGGCTGCAACTAACGATTATTTTGATAATCGATTAATCTGTCGATTATTTTTACGATTAATCGATTAATCGGTTTATGTACTTATATTTTAGTTTTTTCAATTTTTTCCCCAAGTAAATTATTAATAAAGGGTCTTTATCATTCAGCATAGATTTTTAAGAGATTTTAACCATTTTGCATTGTCATATCCTCATCAAAAATATACCTGGAGTTGTTTTATTATGTTAGTAATCCTTTGTCGAACTCTTCTGCAATCAAAACACTGACCCATACTCTAGCAAAATTCACAAGGAGATTTCAAACATTGTTTTCACCATGGCAGTCCTTAGAGCTCCTAAAGTAGTTTAACATCCCAAACAAAGCTTAAGGAATCTTTGAGAACATATTTTCACGAAGTATAAGGATAAAACAGAATAAAATTGCAGTGCATTGTATTTTATTATTTACTGGGAAAAAGCTTTATAGCTTATGCTGTGAAATTGTAAACAATCCTTCGAAAAAAAAGTGCCAATGGCATGAAACCTGAATGGAACTCAGAATTTAAAGTAAAATCCATCAGAAGGTTGTCCAGAAAAAAAAAATGGGACACACACAAAAAACCTGCCGTGTGAAAAAGAGCAGTGAATACTTAGTAAAGAAGTGCATTTTAAATATACTCAAACATTTACCTCTCTCATTCAGTCATAATTAGGCTGCAAGTCTGAATTATGAACTGGTAAATGACAAACTGATCACATAACATGTTTGTAAAGCTTTAAATGTTAACTGTTAAAAAGCAATGTTATCAGCTTTTACGACTAAACATTTGCAAACAACCTTGTACTGGAGAATCTGCACAAATAAAATTCTTAGGGGCCGTTCACATATCGCACCTAAAAACGCGTGGAAAACGCTAGTCGCGCCGCTTTCTCCTTCTTTCCAAAGCGCTCGGGCAGAAGCGCCCCTGAGGCGTCTGCCTTTGCTAAGCAACCATGACGTGCTCTCTCCATGACGTGCCCTCTCCATGAAGACCCGGAAATTTCATCAAAGGATAAATGGATGCGGTGTGGACGCGCCTGGAAAAACGGGCGCATCGCACCGCGTGCGTGTCGCGACCGCGTCGCTTCCATTATGAGAGTGCATACTGCGCGCCTACATAGGAAATAACGAACTTGAGCACGCAAAAGACACGATTATGTGAACGGCCCCTTAAACAGTTCAGTAGTGCAGAGTTTACAGGTTACTCTTCATTTTGAAGGCTCAAAGTAAAGTACTCCCACTTCCCGCTGAATGCTGCAGAGACGCTGTTCGGGAAGCACGTGACATAAAACGAGGCCAGCTATTGGCTATTCGCTTCTTCACCTGCTGTACTGGCTGAGTAAAACCTCCGGTGGCTCATTACTGCCACACTTTGGTCACCGCAGATTTGAAGTATGCACGAAATGAGCCGCTTATGGCAAATACAATTTATTTAGCGACGAATCGATTACTAAATTAGTTGACAACTATTTTAATAATCGATTTTAATCGATTAAATCGATTCGTTGTTTCAGCTCTACTAGTGTGTTTTCGTTTTAAAACGCGTAACTTTTGCAGCATTTTCCACATTCAAAAACTTTTGAAAACGCTGCTGTTCCCATTTTAGTTTGAAAACTCTGGGGCTCCATTTAAGTGTAAACAGACCAAAAGTGAGACATTCGCAAACTATGGCATGGCCCATGTAATCTCTGCATATCCTTGATGACCGTGTAACCGTATCAAGTCGAGAATGTCGCTGTATTTGTTTTGGCATGACTCCAATCAACATTTTCGACCACTATGGCCGCCTTGTAATCATTAGTTACTTTGAGTAACAATTTCACCTTAACATCTGTCTACACAAAGACGTCTTTGCTTTTCCTTGCCATCATGCTCATTGTTGAACCTGCCAGTAACTAGCAACTGACTTCTTCTTTTACACTTTTACATGCATGCCCAGTGTGCATGAATGGTAACGTGACATGCATTTTCGGTTATGTAGTGTAGATGAAGAAAATGTGTTTCTGAAAAACGCAGCTGTAACACCAGTGTAAACGCAGATTGGTTTAATTCTAAAACACCATTTTAAAATGAAAACGCACTAGTGTAAGCGGGGCCTACTGTAAGTCTAAAGCCCCTTACACACTGCACATCGGACCCGGCATATTGTCGGAACATTGCCGGGTCTCCTTCTGTGTGAAAGCAACCACGTCCCGGGATTAATTCCGGCATTGAACCCGGGTCGGGGACCTAGTAACATTGCCGGGTTCAACCCGGGATGAGCGCTGTGTGAACAAAAGCCAGATCTAATGGCGTGTCGAAGTGATGACGCATGTTATCGCCCGACTCTTTTACTGGCTGTTTTGAAGGAAGATCAACGTTCGCAACAAAAAAAATATGTGCAAACTGTAATGAAGCAGAGATCAGTTAGTTACTCACTTTCCGCGCTGACGGCAAGATCGTTCACTTGCTTCAGTGAAAGTATAAGGTGCCTAACGTTGTCGACTCGTACATTACACGTCACACGCTGATGTCACGTGTCGTTACGGGATCTTTACGGGTTGTGTGTGAAAGCACGCACATATCCCGGGTCATCACTGGCAGTGTGAAAGTGCAAAATCTAGCGACCCGGGAACAATTGCCGGAACACTTTACCCGTGTATTTGCCGGAATGGCAGTGTGAAAGGGGCTTAAGTCTTTGTCTCTTGGGGGTTGTGTTGTGGTTAAAGGTTTCGGGGTCAAACCCCAGAAAGAGCGATTAATGGACTGAGGAGTTGCTGATTTCCCCCGACGTACCCTCGAGTTAGCCTAAGGCTAAATGGTTAACACTTTAGTTTAGGAACCAATTCTCTCTATTAATTAGTTTATTAGCATGCTTATTTTTTACATATTGGCTGTTTATAGTACTTATAAGGCACATATTCTACATGACCATATTCTACATCCGTAATCCTACCCAAAACCAAATAATAACATAAATATTAATAAGCAGCAAATTAGGAGTTTATTGAGTGGGTAAGTGGCATCTTCAGCATCCAATTTTAAAAACAAATATTGCAGATACTTACGAACTATACACTGGTTTCCTCCAGGAAGCGTTTTCCATCCTGGACAACAATAGGAGTGGAAGCGGGAACCACATACGTTGGGCCTGAAACAATGGAAACAAGTCCATTAAATTACAGAAACCAAATATTATTCATGAACGTTTCTCAGAAACACACACCGGAATGAAAAATCTAGTCTCAAAGACCTTCTGACTCTTTGTAATAAATATGGCTTAGTGCATACAATCGCCCCAAAGGACTTTCCAGGGAAACAACATGATAAGAGTTTGTTTTGAGTAGGACCATAACTAAACTTCCTGGGACAGAAATATTTACTAAAGCTACTCTTACTTTCCCAAATGCAGTCATACATGAGCTGTTTTTGCCATATTTTTCATTAAGAGTTATTTCCAAAGAAAGGTGTCTGTGTAGTCATGACATATGTGATTAATGACTAGAACAAGCCCAAAGTTCAGTATTTCTCTGCTTAAATGTGAACAAACCCAGCAACATGTTTTGGGACTCTGTGTTGTGTATTTGACTTTATCCAAGAAAACCAACTGTTAACTGACAGCCTGGAGGCGAATCGCCTTAGAACATGTCATTTTGCCAGTTTATTTCCAACAAGCCCTTAGGATCTCCATCAAACCTGGACCCTCACTGCGAAAACGGTTTTATTTCTATCAGCACCAAGTTAAGCCTGTCGTAAATGGACCTTTAAAACATAAGGTACATCTGTCTTTCTATGCACAAACACATACATTCCTTTCCTCTACAAGTCAAGATGTTTACAAATGTCAGTCACCTGGGAACGACCAGCTGTAGTTTGAATCTTTTGATGGATTTTGTGCTGCATTGCCAGATGACACAACTGCTAACAGCTAAAATCAAAAGAGATGTGGAGGACCAGAAAGAGTAGAGGCTAATGGAAGGCTAGATGTTGGAACACGAAAACGGAAAAAGCTGGGGAAAGGGCAAGAATCAGTGGGAGGTAAAGAAAACAAGTGGAAGTGAAAAGTTTGGGGAGTTGAGAGGTGGGCTGCTGAAAACAAAAGCAGCAACGGAAATTAGGCCAGAAGATGATGAATTATCAGCAGAGTGGGACCAAAGAGTCTTATTTATCAAAAATTAAGTCTGAAACTCGTGCAGATTAATGCCAAGAAGGTTATCCCTAAATGTAAACCAATCTCTTCTTTCTTAAATACTACGCTTTTCAGTGTGTTCACGCTTCTTTAAGCTGGAATACTGCTTTGGGTGGTCATGAAGTATCTTTGGAGAAAGTAGTATTTCAAACACACAATCCATTTGCAGATTAGTAAATGTATTAGTTGCAGTACGGTGTGTTCACCAGTACTAAATGAAGAACATTAGCAAAACCCAACATCTCAAATATGAACCCGCACCTCAAAGGAGATATAAATTTGGTAACGGGTTATTTGCTACAAGGCAAATACCTGGAACAATCATGTGACTCCTTCAGCTGGATGGACCGATCCATTTCACTTCTCCAGGTCAAATTCTTTTTCATTTACAGGGTCTAGCAGCCTTTGGGTCAGAGATTTGCAAGCAATGCTTTGCCAGAGATCTCCAGATAAAATGGGTCCACTTTACTTATGATGTTTGAGCCCTGAAAACCCATCGCATACTGAATTCCAGTAAAAGGTCAGGACAAGACTGTGATAGGGATGCTTGGACGGCCTCAGGCCAGTTCTCCGTGAGGTCATAAAAACCTAACAAGAGCTCTCACGAAGGATAGAGGGAGTAGACAAAGATAGCACAACCACTCCTAAAGAGGTTAAAGGTCAATTTAGAGGCATCTGCTCCCACCCCCCAGATTGCTGCTAACTCCAATCCAGAGCCAATGAGCTAATGGCACAGTTGTTTTAACATTAAAAAGATCCCATGTGTAAAGCCTCTGGATCACTCTGGCCTTTTCCTTGTCCAACTGGGCCCGTTTCAAGCCCTTGACCCTAATGAATTCAAATCACGCAGCCGTCTAGACTATACACATACACACTTTTGATGCAACAAAAGAGGTAGGGTACAGTAACTCCAATTATTTCATGCATTTGCACAAGTCCCATGTGTGGATGTTGTCACTTTCTTGTACTAGCTGCTCCACAAGACCCTTCGGAGTTCTGGAGTGATGGATGATATTGGGAATAAACAACAGAAAGCAGTTAATTATGTTTTTTTCTTTTTTTGGCACAATGCAATGAGTGCATTTGATAAGATGATAAGAATTTCTGGGCATGCTATTATGCACACATAAGGACACACTTATCAGATATTTGTCTTCCTTTCCACTGGTTAGATGACAAACCCAAAAGAAAAGACAATAAACATACTCCTTTTCTTGGGGTTTTGCTGTTGTTGTTTTTTTTGTGGAGTCCCTTAAAACTAAGTTGGCCTAGAGGTAAATTTTCTGTTCTTAAACTTAAAAATATATATCCACAAAGAATATTTCCAAAACAAAATGTAATGTAGCAAGCTCTTTAGGGTCCAAGAAGGATTGTTTCCCTTTTGACTGGCATGTACTTTTAGCTGTTAAAAGTCTATAAATCCAAAACTAAGAAATCAGTCTCTCTGGGGATACAAACATCAAGCATTATGGGAGAACTGGAGCCCATCTTTGGAGTCTTGTTGGGCTGACATTGCCTCTGAGACATGTAAAGCAAATGAAGGAAAACCCTTGCCAAGCTAGTCTACCCCATATTACTGGCTTTGTACTGAGTGAAACTCATCAGGGTTGGCATCGAGAACCACATAATCATATTCTCACCCCAAGACCATTGCTTTTACAGCAGTCTCCCAGACTTTACCTTCATTTAAGGAGCCCCCAAATGCAATGTGATCAGACTCCTCCAATCTGACGGCCAAATTATGCTTAGCAAGGAGAGCCAGTCAGCTCCAAATCCTAATGCAGCTCTCTTAAACCATCTGAGCCAGGATAACTTGGCTTGATTGGTCCACAGCAGATCAAATGTGCTTTTTTAAAGGCTGTTCTTACACTGTTTTTGTATGTTAAATATGATTACAAATGGTGCTTGGTGGTGATAAGACCTTTCTTTAAGACTACAACATTTGTGAGAAGGGTCTTTACGTTTACTTCGCCTTTACAAAGGGAACTGTTGGACGGAAAACAATCTGGAAACCGTGCCAGTCCCTACATCCCTTTGGGCTAGTTTGTGTTTAGCATGGGCTCTCAAAAGGGTACTGTGGTACATTTCTCAGTTGACTCGGTGCCACATGGTTCTGCTCCACTGACCGGATCAGACACTCCCTATTTGTTTACCTGGAAAATTGGCCAAAGTGTTCCGTTAACTAATTTTTGAGGACAGTACAGGTCAACTACTATTGGTCCCACTTCTGGAAATGGGGTACACATACAGAATTGTGCTTTTGTTTCTGAATTTCAGTTTCAACTGGGCCACATTCCTAATCTAATGGACTCAAAGTGTCTGTTTGACATTGCTAGATTTGTTTCAGACCTTAGCTGAGAAGACCCTTTCCTGATTAAATAAGGATCCAAGAATTACAGGAATTATAAGCAAGTACAGATGAGAGGATACTTGGAATAACTTTTTTGAACATATGAGGACCGCACAACACAAAACAGCCATTGTTTTCCCAAATATTTGAAAAATACACAGCTTTGGCTTTGTGGAGAAGAATGCAGATGCTGAGGCACTGGAAGGCTTGGAAAAATATCTATCATGTCATATAATATCAATAACTCCTCTCATTTAAGTGTGTTTACCTCAGTTTTCAACTAGAGATCTAAAACACCATGCATTCGTCTAGAAGATATAAAATTTACGATAACCAAACAATAATATCTGTCAACGACTTAAATTATCAGCAGGAAATGACATTCCTTTTGTCATGACCAACATACTGAGGCATCTCAGTACTTAAAATTTCTTCACAGTAGATTCACAACACTTCTGCAGCTGGCTCTATCACAAACGGGACCAATAGTGCTTTCAACCCCGTTTGGCTTTAACCCAAACAGGTTGCAACATAAATAATCTACTGCATTTAAAAAAGATGACGCTAGCTTTGAATTCAAGTTTTAAAAAATGAGATATACCAACCCCCAAATGAATATACTGTACTTTGGGTAATAAAAGTTGAGTTAAACCCTCGGCCTCATATGGTTAAATCATTAGAATGTCCACTTCAAGAATGAAACTGACAGAGAACAGGAGCAGGACGTGACTAAAAAAAAAAAGTCTTACCCCCTGAGGGACTCCTGGCCTCTCCGACGGACCCTCAGTTGCGCCTCCCCCTCAGGTTTTCCATTGAAACGACTGGCCTGGATGTCTCCGTCTCCTTGCGCCTGCGCCGAATGGACCGTGGCCCACCAGATTGCAGCCCATCCGAGCACCACCTTGGCCAGCTTCCACACTCCCATTGGCCCCTGCTGTGCGACTCCTTAAACGTGCCTCACCCGCAATAAAACTCTTCCTTTCCAATGAGCTCTTCAGACGCAAAACTTCAAGCTTGTGATCCAAGAGCACTTCAGGGCTGAAGGCTAAAAAAGAGAAGACGAATGCATACCATTACTTTCATTTACTGCTTAGCCTATTTGGCTTATACAGTGAACATATGAACAAATGTGCCCCCTCATAAATGTAGCCATTAAATCCCCCACGGTCGATGATGGAGTTTTTTTATCAAATATCTTAGTGTGCATTCCCTGTAGAAATAACCAACTCTTGGCCAAGACTGGTCTCCTGGTTTTGTCCTCAACTGGCTCATTAAAAATAAGTTTTTAGGGTAAATAATGGGCCTCAGAAGACTTAAAACCATGGAAGGAATTGGTTTCAACTTCAGGGGGGTGGCAAAACAACATAGTTTTCTTTTCAGCATGATATATTTGTGTCAAACCTCTGCAAAGTGGGTATACTGCTTAATAAATACATTCTTTAACAAACATAAACTGGATATGCCTCCACAGACTTTTATTATGCTGATTATAATATATAACTTTATTTTACTGTGAGCTGCTTTTTGATAAAAACACAAAATGTAATTTCCCAAAATGATCACTGTTAGCTAACATGAAAGGCTTAGTTGGCTTAATGAGAAGACTGTGATAATAAATTACAGTACACCATCTAAGATGACAGGTCTAGTAGGTCTGAGAAGGAAAGTTTGAGGAGTTTTCAAGTGGGCGTGTCTAATTGCGATGGGAACGGGGAAAAAAACATCAATGAGGAACAGCAGTCTAGATACATAGATACATTTATAGAGGTCTATTACACTGCTCATGCATTTTGAGTAGCTTTGAAAAAGGCATTTGCTAATTAAAATGTTATTTAACATCAGAACGGCGTCTGCTTGTCTTCAGTTTAATAAAATGATGATTATGATAATAGATTAATTCAGTTAATTCACATTTCATCTGATTTTAATAGGTCTGGCAAATCTAAGAGGAAAAGTTAGAGGAGTTTTTATGTGGGCGGCGCTAAACGCGGCGCGAACAAAGAAAAAAAAGACAACAGTCATCTTTATTATTTATTATTATTATTAGTATTATTATTATTATGAATTACATCTCCCGCTTGACGTCAGACACAGGGACACCGTTTAATATTTTTTATTTATTTTAATTATGACGTTTAAAATTGCAGCATCACGTGAGCGCATCCTTTGTGAAGAAAAGAAAAGAAGAAAACAGTAGGTAGAAAAAAAAAGTAAGCGTTTGTAGCCTACTTTACGAGAGATTTCGCGATTACATTGACTGGCGTCCAATATTCCGCTGATAATCAGTGTATTTGTTGCGTTTAGTCTATTTTAAGGAATACCAAATTGATATTTAAAGAAGTGACGCGTAAAGCGTTTTTAACCAACTGTTTAAAGTTACTTTTTCATGTTTCTAAACTTTACAGCGTTTCTCATCTTTAAAATGTATTTCTATGCAGTCATGTACCAGGATAATAGTTTTATTTGCGTTTTAAATGAGAGAGCCGGTAAGCAAACTGTAAGGAGAGAAACGCCGGGTTACGTCACGAAGGAATGTTTCCTTCAAATTAAAACTTGCAAAGTAGCCAACTTCAAAATCGCCCTTAAATTCTTTGCTTCCTACATGTAATATTTAAATCGCGTTGCATATTAAATTCGCATCGTTGAAACTGATGCCTATAAACCATGCGTGAATAATAAGGATATAGAAGCAGAAATACCTCAGATGTCTTGGAGTGCCTGGAGGAGTCCGTTATTGTCACGGGATATGTTCCCCTGAATGGAAAACTGCACTGTAGCCCTTGTGAGAAAGAGAAACGTGAGTGAATAACCCAGATAGGTCGAGGGGAGGTGCTTTGGATGGAGAACCATAGAGGAGGGGGTTTTGAACCCACTGACTGTCCCCCTGCAATGCAACCAACTATTATTTCCATAAATTTCCCCACCAGTAGAAACAGTTATTCTTTGTAATCACTGATTGATGATGTTTATGTTCGAAAAGACAAGTAGACCTTCACATGATAGCAATCATAAGGAAACATTTTACAAACAATGGTATTTGTAAAAGCTATCTGTAGTCAGCATTTACTGAGACTAAACGATTAACTCAAATTGTTGCCAATTATTCTGTTATGTAGCCATTTTTATGAAGAAAATACATTTTCTTACTATATGTTTATGTAATTTTGCATGTTTTTGTGCACAAAAAATTCTCATTGACCATTTGTCAGCCTATTTGAGAGAAACGTTGAACCAAACATTTCAAATTGTCTTGGTGTGATTTATCTTGATCTGTATGATTTATACAGACTTTATATCCATTGCACACGCGAATAATAATAATAATGATAATAAAATATGACTTGCAAGAAGAGTAAATGTACTACAGAAGTCAAAATAAAGCCAATGGAAGGTCAGGCTCAGCATGATGTCATCATACTGAAAGGGTGAATAATCCAGTGTTAGCCAAACAAGATAAAATGGTTTGTTTGTTTGTTTTCTATAATGCTACCTAGCTTGCCTGATTTTAATTGGCTGTTAGGGACGACGCGCCACTTGGGTGGTCAAACAGCTGAGCGCAACCCAAATGCGAGCAACAACATTGTTGAGTCAGCAGGTTTAAAAAACATAGATGCCTTTGTTGCATGAGCAATTTCAACAACGGCCTCCATCACCCTCGCATTTAATGTGTTCGTTTTATCCCTCAGTAAGTCAAAAGACATGGGAGATTTGGGTCAAATTTGTTCCCAATGTCATAAAAATTAATTAATTGAAGAGATCTGCATGCAACCGTTTGAGTGTGCAACTATGTTTGAGCAACATCTCAGTGTTAGAAGTTATTTGTGGCGTGTTTTCCGATCCCCCTCGTCCTTGGAGCGAACGCAGTGGAATGAGATAGGACCAATGTTCTTGGCAAAGCCGTCTTTCTCCGAGACCCACGCGGCTCACTCTTAAACAAAACCACATTGTGCTTCGGGTCCCCTTTCCCTTTCCTTTTGAGTCTCCCTCAACATCTGACAGGTTGTGTTCGACAGTATGCTTACAGTGCGACATCCAGAGACTTTCCCGGAAGATGATGAAGACGGTTTTCTGACTAATCTCGTGACTCTCTTGGATTGCTCTGGGGATTATACATTTACCAAAATTGTAAACACTCTCTGCTTTCGATTAATGTAATACTTTCCCTATTTGCTTAGCAAGCAACACTATTACTTTTTACTCATAGTGTTTGAAAACGAACATGTTGTGCTCTAGACATTAAGGGAATGGTTAATTTACTGCAAGTTTCCTAAGCCACAGGCCACATCTGAGTTTGTTTCTTCATCAGACTTGGGGAAATGGAGCATTGCATTACTTGCTTACCAATGGATGTGAATGGGTGACGTCAGAATGAGAGTCCAACCAGCTGATAAAAACATCACAGTAATCCACACCACTCCAGTCCATCAGTTAACATCTGGAGAAAACAATATCTGCATGTTTGTAAGAAACAAATGCATCATTAAGAAACTAACTTAAAACCGTCATTTCTGGTGAAAAAGTCCATGTCCTGTTTTCCTCTCACATCAAAATCCACCCACATATTAGTTTAGAACTGTTTTGGACTGTTTTCTGCTTGTAAACAGTGTTTGATCTGAGCAGATTCAGACCAGACAACATTTTTCACTGCTGGAGGAAGTGTTATTATGGATTATGGAAACATATTTCAGCTGGAAGCAACGTTTTGAAGTTAAAAATGTCATAATGATGGATTTGTTTCTTACAAACACACAGCTTTTGTCTTCTCAAGACATTAACTGATGGACTGGAGTGGTGTGGATTATTGTGATGTTTTTATCAGCTGTTTAGACTCTCATTCTGACGGCACCCATTCACTGTAGAGCATCCATTGCTGGGCAAGTGATGCAATGCTACATTTCTCCAAATCTGATGAAGAAACAAACCCATCCTATTCTTGGATGCCTTCAGGGTGAATACATGTTCAGCAAATTTTCATTTTTGGTGATCTGTTCCTTTAATGACTCAGAAATGACGTGCCTTCTTGCTTTTCTCAGTAATCAAACTTCTTCTGTTTTTTTTTTTTTGCTTGACAGAGACAATCAATATTTAGAAGCCAGAATATATGAAAACATACAAAATATCTGTCAGTACATGTTCTCAATATACTATAAAGTACACTTAGCATGTTTTGCCGGCTTGTTTGTTAGAAAGGCAATTGCTATTTGCTGAATAAGATATTTTGCTGTTGATTTCAATGAGACTTTTTCCATGTAGTTTTACCAACAGTTGACTTTTTTACAGTTAACATGAATTAATCATAAATGAGAAACTAGAAATCTTGTAAAGCTCACATATCAGAAGTTCCCCCGTGCTTTAGGAAACCAGATATTTCTATAGGTCTATAGATAAAACTCTTATCGGTGCATCTCAGAGGATGCCGTATGAGACACCCCTGTCATTTATTTTGGAAAGACGCTTGATTCAAGCCACATGCGGAGCATTGTGCACATTAGTTCTGTGCAAACTAAAAGCATGCACATACATTCAGGTTTCTGAGATTTTCTTCTTTGTTGGACATATATAGCGAGGTCAAGAAAATGCGAACGCTCCTTACAGTATGTGTGCAATTTGACATTGTAGCCTTGACGCAAGGAGGTATAAAATGCCCTACAGTATGTTGTAAAGTATTGAGTCACTCAATGAGGTTTGGACGGGGTTCAGATCTGGGTTTGTGGTGGTGACCCACATGGGTCAGGGAGGAGTGTGATAGTTTTGAGATGCTCCCTGTTTGCACTCCTGTGGTCTGGCGTGAAAATGATTGTGAAAGCATTGGCTTGACAGTAGAAATTAATGCATCTTTAAGTATACGTTTTACTTGTATATAAAAGACCAACGCATACGGGTTTGGAGCGACACAAGAGCGAATAAATGAAGAACTGAGGAAATCTGTGGCCATCGGTTGAAGACTCCACCATTAAATCTCCCATAAAGTCCTTCAGTTTTAATCTCTTCATTTCCCTAAACATCAGAGGAGTGCTAAACTATTTTGGGAAGCGGATCTTAGGTCACTCTAATTTCTGGTGTTTTTACACCTCGAGAGCTCTTTGTTCTCTCAAACACTTTGTTCTTTTTATATATATATATATATATATATATATATATATATATATATAAATATATTCAGTAACGCTAACCTCACCTTCCTCCGAGGCAGCTGTAGGCCTCCAGTGATGTAGTGAGGTAAGAATGCACTTCAAAGGAGGATAAAAGGACAAATGTAGGCTGTTTTTGAACCTGCGTCATCCTGTAAAATGGGAAATAAAAATGTGCACCAATGACAAACACCATCATTAAAGTGGGAACTGCACACGTGAGAATGGCTCCTGCATTGATAGCACATCAAATGTAATGTTTATTCATTGGCTCCTTAAAACACCAAGAGAAGGTGAGTAAGCGAGAGAAAAGAGTGAGTTTCAGAATCACTGGGACATGTAGAAAGTTCCCAGAAAGCAACTCCTCAAAGCTAGAAATGACGAGTAAAGGAAGAGAAGGGAACTGGCAATGAGAAGGAATTCCAATAGAGCTGCATGGAGCGTCTCCTTATGAACTGCATCCCGTGCTAATGGATTTCAGATGTACCGTGTCAAGAGCGCATAAAACATTCTGTCGTATGGGAATCTAAGAAACGACAGGAATTTACTGCACACGAAACTTAAAGATGTGAACGTTCTGACACTTATCCTACATGGTGCTCTCTTTTCCGTTGTGTACTTTGCACGTTGAAAGAGATCTAAACAGTGTTGAAATCACGCAGTACTGGAGAGTAGAAAGGAATCCTGGCAACACTATAATAAACGTTTGGACAACTTTTCTAATAAGATGCCTCAAGATGATGAGGTTTTTCTAAAATGATACTTTGGTACCGCACAAGTGGATTCAAAAATGACTTGCCAAGATTAGCTACATTAGGTTATGAATCTCAAAAATAAGACATCATTAGTTGTTGATGACAAACTTGATGCATTAGGTCTTTTGCCACAATTGAATGCACACAAATGAGAAATCTAACGTCAGAGGGGAATATTTTCATTGAGACTTAAAATGACTTAAATGACATTAAGGTTATAAAGGTTTCTCCTTTGGGATTTCTCAAACAAAGCTACGTCTATATGGTTCCAGAATACAGCATTCAAGTCTTGAAGAATATATATATATATATATATATATATATATATATATATATATATATATACAGTATATATATATATATATATATATATATATATATATATATATATATGAATCATTTCGCTACTTTTATTGTCTTTTTTGTCCTTTGGAAAATTGACAGCTTTTTTTGCCTTTCATTGTGTGCAAAAGAGCAAATTGGACATCAAAATACATACATACATACATACATATATATATATATATATATATATATATATATATATATATATATATATATATATATATATATATATTACATGCTGGTGAGTATATGATGTTTTTGCAAATTTTTGGTTGGCATTTAAACATGCACTATCACTCATTTGAATTTGTTGTGGATCATCAGATGTGATGTAATGACGTCTTGGAAGACAGTCTGAGCCAGTTTTCTTAAGACGCACCTTTCTTAACCATCGAAAGCTTCCCTCTGTGTTTCTTCGGAAACATCGGTGGAGGGTAATGATGAGGTTACTAAATATCCGGTCCTAATTATAAATACAGCGGTTTTTCACCGTCCATCCCATATCTAAAGAGATCTCCACCCCAGAGCAAACGCATCAATTTGGCTTTTGGACATGAGTCTGGCAAATCAACTGAATTGAATTCTCACCCCACACCCTTGGAAAAAACGGCAGACTCATTCAGATAAACGTCATTCATGCAGAGAATGAAAAACATCTTTGACTCCTTACTTAAATTGGTCATTAATCTTTTACAGATCTGACGTGCACTTCCAGGTTCGGATGAAACTTTCGCATCTGCGGTTAATTACGAAGAGCGGGGAACGCCGATCTCTGTGGCTTCGTCTTGATAACGCAAATCCATGCCCTAACGCAAGTGAACAGGGGGGCTTGTTAAAACAATGATTTGTGCTACTGGGAACCAACTTGTCTTCGTTTTTGGTTTAACCTGACTGCAAAGTTGTCATGTAAGTTTGTTCCAGTGATCATTTAGCAATGTCTGCAATGTTTTTGCAACGTTTCGGCCCTAAAACACCTGGTTCCATTTGTGAAACAGTTTTGTCAGCATGTGTCCCGCTGTGGTAAGAAGTACCCTCAGTGTGCAGTCCCTAAACTTGGGCGAACTTGTGTGTTAAAGTGGATATCAGGTGTCAGGTAAGGTTTTGGAAGGCCATTTTTGGTTTTCAGTCGTGTAACAGAAGAACCCTGATATATTTTGACTATGGTTTACCGCAGACGGTGACTCTTTCCATGCATAGCGTCCTGCTGAGGATCTAATCCTGACTCATTCCCTTTCTGAAGTCCTGTGTGATTGTGTGTAAGTGTCCTGTACGTCCATTACGCAAATGTTAACTAATGCATTTGTCAAAGGCTTCAGCATTTTGGAGCACAATTATGTGTTCTATCCTTGTATTTAATGATATTAGTGGCCCATCAACTATGTCTACCTTGCTTTTGCCTGCGATACATCTCATTCTTGCTTATTAGGGTGGTGTTGAAACTTTGAGAAAGACAGAGCCATGGAGTCCTTCGTCTCAGCAATAATAAACCTGGATGTGCTCCAGATCTCAGATTATTTGCACAGCAGTTCCCCATCTCAGTCACTCCAGCGCTGGTTTACATGGAAAATGACCCATAAAATATGGCCCAGCCAGTGGCCCCCTTATGGCTTAGGTGAAAATAGCATCACAATTCATGCAAAGAGACGTTATAAGCAAACATGAAGACATTTCTTTTCCAATGCATGAGATTGCAAATTAAGTGGGTTATATAATGCCACTGGAGAAATGTCCTTAATGGGAGTTGTGTTGTTGGGCTCTGAAAGATTGAACCTATAGGAAAGAGTATGTTTTGCCTAGATTGTACTGAGATAAAATGGAGATATTCTCCAGCTCCTACTGAGAAGAAAATACCTTACTAATCTAGTGACGTACCGCTAGAGTTTCAGAAGAGATCTTAACAATGTCTCAAACTGTGTTTAGATATCTAAGATACCAAAGTTTGCAATGAAAAGTATTCAATTTCATACATTTCTCATCATAGATATGCACTATTGAACTTTGGCCTGTTTATTGCCATCTGTGGTTGAGTCAGTTTTGACTCACTGTCAGTTTTCTTCATGTATGTACGTACATTAAGTTAACAAAACCTCAAGGATGAATTTTTAGGGGAAATACTGTCTCTTGGTTTGGTTTGCTTGGTTTAACTACTGCATCCCAGTACCTTACAGTAAGTAACAATAGCATGAACCTTAAACTCAACAGTTTGTAAGCACCCTTGATAGATAATGGTTAATGGTCCTAAATAACTATTTCCAGCACAAGCCAACAAACCACTGTGGAAACAGCTCCAAACAGCCTCTTTTATGGGTCTGAAAATCAAGTAAAGCAGGTGTACCCTGGACAAATGGATGGAAAGCCTGGAATATCATCACGGATGGGAAGAACAGATGTGTGATGGCTCGGTAACTAACCAAAATATCCTACTGTACCTGTACCCACAGTCTACGGCATTTCCTGCAGCTGTTTTTAACTCAACATGCCTCACAGCACAGGAATGAAAGGTCCGCACTCATTGTGGATCCACGATTTAAGTACTTTATTGAGGGATACTGTACTTTTTCACTTGGGTGTGCTTGATAGAATTATCTCGGGAGATACAAATTGCACAGAGCTTGGCATGTAAGAACAACATTAATATCCTCAAGACATCAAAATGTGTCCAAAACCCATTCCCCCGTCCTCCCCCAAGATTTGTGCTTGGGTGGTAACGTTTGGCACCATTTTGTAGAGGGTCAGTTTTGTTGAGAGTCAGTCAGGTGGCCAGCTGTGTTTTCCCGCGTACTGACAACTATGCGTGTAACCTTGTGCAAACACATGTAGTACACCAAACACAAGCATGGTCGCAGCGAAATAAAGTGTGCAAATAAACTGACAAATACAACTAATTCTACATAGTTCACATGCAGTACATAGTTCTTTGTTTGGAAAGAATCACTGGCTCCTATAGGAAAGGGTTGTCACCCAGAAGACTTAATGAATATCAGTTTGGTGACAAAAATGAGTCAAAACTTGCCAAAGTAGTTGGGGGAATGTTTTGTGCTCATCATATTGAATGCAGCTTAATACATAATCTTACGAAATGCTGAAGAAGAAGTGTGAGATTACTGGGAGTCTTTACGAGGAACATCTGAGAAGTGAGCTCTCCAGTCTTTTGCGACGCAGCTCAAAGACAAAGTCAAATGTCTGTTTGCTTAGCATTAGCAAGTGTGATCCTGCCAGGCAGGACCATGGAGGAACGGCACCTCTGTTGGACTCCCAGACGGCTGCTTTGAAGTCAACGTTTGGGAGTTTGCAGATGGGGGTGGATCCGTTCCTCTACTGACGGGTAAAGCCAACCAGCTGTTCGGTGCTTCACGCTGGGATCATTTTGAAGTTCATCACCTTCCATTGTATGCTAGGCCATTGTTATAACATCATATATTCACATTGACAGGTAATTTGTATTGTTTTGGGGGATGTTATGTTTATGTTTATATATTAAGTAATTCTGATGGCAGTGAGATGCCCCAAATGCATCTTGTCTAGAGATTCAGATAAGATTTTAACAAATTCTCAAAATATTGAAATTTCCAAAAATTAAGTCTGCAGTCAATCGTCATAAATCTCAATAGGAACAATATGAATTTCTCATAAAATTCAAGTCTCCTGAGCAACTTTTAAATAGTGGCATGTTCTTCTGGGAGATCTTTCGTCATGTTCCCGACATTAATATTAGCAGCATTAAGAAAACAACCATTGTTTTAGAAGGTGTGTGGTCTCTCGGCCATCTGGTAGTTGTTGAAGTTTGGCTTTTGATTGCACTCTGCTAGCTCTGGAAGCCACAGCAGACCCAGTGCACCATGGGATACATTTAGCAGGGCATGGCTACTTAAGATGGGAGTGGAATGCACTCTTCTTCAGTGAAATTCACTCTTAAGTGACACAGAGAGGCGATTTTTCAAACAGACGCCTAAACAGACTTCTCGCTCTGTTAAGTTTGGCTTGCGTTCAAATGACCGAATTCCAAAGCAAGATGTACTTTTGAATGAGTTTGGAAATTCGGATGAGTTTGGGTGGCTGACGTGAAAAACTGTATAGTGGTGCCACCATGTTGGTAGCAAAATACGTTGTTAAACTTTACTGTTTGTCACTAAGATAAATAAATGAGGTTGATTCTAGATGCATTTTGTGTAAAATTCTTGTAATTGTACTAACTGTGTATTTCCATAGTTGCAACTTTTCTATCTTTCACAATTGTGACTTATATATTTCTCTTTATTACTAATTGCAAGTTTTTCATCTCACAATGTGACTATTTCTTATAATCGTGGTTTTATTTTTATCAGTTGCAACTTTTATTTCTTGTAAGTCTTAGATTTTTTTGAACTACAATTGTGATGTAATATTTAAAAAAAAGCACAACTTTTATCTCACCATTGTTATTATTTCTCATAATTGCAACTTTATTTCTATCTAATAAGAAGCCCATGTATAACCTTCAGGTACATCATAATCCTTTGAAACTTTTTGGCTGTTGACGATAATGGCGTGTTTTAATTACTTTAAAAAAATACATTAAATGCTATTGACCAAACATTGAATTAAAAATATCCACTTAATCTTTCATTTTGGCCACCGTTTTGCTATAGATGATATGGCCTCTATAATAAAATTAAAAAAAATCCTTACAAAAAATTAGCATGGTTTCATCGTAAAACTGCTTCATTTTCTTTTGCTATATTTCTGAATGCTTGAGACTTTAAAATCAATCAGACAATTGTATCAGACAACATGGCCATATATATATATATATATATATATATATATATATATATATATATAGACAGACAGACAGACAGACAGATAGATAGATAGATAGATAGATAGTGAAAATGAATTTTAATGTCTGATAATATTCAAAATCTGAAACTTACATCAGTTGGTTAGTTTTATGCCGGTCTCTTGGTTTCAGTTTTGGTCCTCCTGAAGTGAAGTGAGGTGAATTCCTGACTGTGAACCAGGCACGTTCTGGAAACTACCGGAAACCCTAACAACCTGCCAAAAAACAGGATCTAGATGCTGCATCACACTGATATGTCGTTAATTTGGGGTTTGCCTGTTAGCTAGCGAGTTGACAACTGGACCCTTTGTTGCAGAGCAGCATCTTAATGTCTTGTGTGGCTGCTAATGAGGAACTAATCAGCACCTTCAATAACAGCTGAGGTAATCCACTCCCTGAGGAAAGCCAAGGACAGCAAAACAAACTTAGCGCAATAAACTAACAAATACGATTTCTTAATATTGAGTCACTTTACCCACATCCCACCCCATACAGAAGGGATTTCCCAACTAGACTATAGCGCAGCTGTTCATAAAACAAACTGTAAAACATGATTACATCATTATTTTCAATTATTTGCAGATCATTTAAAGATTTAGTGATGTGAAATATATTTAAGATTTAAAAACCCCTGCTAAATTGTACATGTTAGGTAAAAACTATTAGCCTGAATGCACTGTAAGTCGCTTTGGATAAAAGTGTCTGCTAAATGCATTTAATTTTATCATTCAATATATTAATTAAAAATACATTGAATATGGACCAAAAAACGTAGTGGCAGAAAGCCACTGCATGATTGCAATCATTCTTCTCCGTATCATCATCATCACAACCCGAATGTGTTTCCACACATGGTGGCTATTATCCTCAGACTCGTGTGTCCTTGTATGATGCAGTTGGAACAGAATTACCGCCCTTTGATAATGATAATCATTCATGAAATGACAACTAGCAATGATCTCACGCAGAGAAGACCTGAGATCATCTGAGGACGATGAGAGACTTGGGAAACCGCATGGTGTTACGTCTCTCTGTTCTGTTTGATGGTTAAATGCTAAGGGCAGACCGGTTAACGTTTATGACGAAACCTGATGTTTCTGGTTCTGACCGGGTGTTTCTGAGTCACTATGTGGGGTCGACTCGCAGTGATGCTTACAAAAAGAATACATTTTCAATTTATTACCAATTATTTATTTATTATTATTATTTTTAAATAAGTAGATCTCTGTTGTCTGTAAAAACTTTCAGAGTGAGCTAATAACAATCTATTTGTTATTTGGTCTATATAATTTTAACGATAGTTGTGAGAATGTTTCCTGTTAGCTAGCTAGGCATTTGCTAGTGCTTGGATGGCTACTTGGCAGTTGCTCTAATGTTTTGCCCGGTTGCTAGGTTGTTCTGGCTGGTTGTTAGGCAGAACTTGGGACATGAACTTCACCTCCATGTCCCTGTTTCCTTCAACACCTCCACAAGACATTTGGTGCCTCTGTAGAGAGGATAACACATGGAAATATTTGCTCTAAATCCTGGAAACCTGAGAGGGTGGACCAGTCTGAAAGACCTTTTATTCAAGAGGGACTGGGTCATATCAATTTAGATTGTATCCAAATGAATTCCTTGGTGAATAAAAGTAAAAAAAATATGAAATTGATTCCTTATCTTTGGTCTCTTTGTTTGTTTTATACAAACCAAAACTAAGTCTTACAATCAAAGACTTCGCTTTGGCATGACATGACAAATACTCGCCGCCATAAGATTGTTTGTATTTGCACTATACACCAACATCATAAATACATTTTCAAACCCTTCATGCCATGATTGCAACAGCCAACAACTAAACATGACTTAACAAGTGTGACATTGCACCATCTGCTGACACTAAAGCAGACCTGCACTCCTTAAAAATGAACCTCTGGCTATGTTCAAAAAAGCATGCTACTATACTGGTCGCCGTGATTTAAGACATGATCCTAGATCGACATTATTGTCCAAAAATATAGCCTTAACCCAATCTCTACCTCTAAACCTAACCCTACCCATATTTTATTCCTAAAATCAATGGGAAACGATACAAGATTAACAAGGGTGTAGACAGGGGCAGATCTAGAAAAACATTGATGGGGGCAGGAATTTTTGAGGGGTGGCAGCATGTGGCATTTATACTGAATTTAGTCAAAGTTATCACAGTTTGATGATAAATAGTTTGTGTGCACACTACAAAAGGGCACAGACTATCATTTAGAAACTTAATCTCATGCAATCAGTGTCTTGCATTTGAAACAGTTCATATAAGGAATAAGTGATCATACCCCATAAACACCAGCACACTCACTAATGCATACAGTATGCATCGACATGTAATTAAGAGCATTATAAAAGGTTCAGTGTTATCAATATGTCAATTTATTATAAGAAACACAAGATTTTAACAGCCAATGACATTTAAAGATGGGGAGACTCTACTGTTAAGTGTTGATCACCATCTAACTCAACCAGTCAAGAGCTACATTTAGCCTTAGATGTTATATGAATATGGTCCCTGAAGCATAGGTTTTATTAGCTGACAATAATAATAAATAAATAAACATTATAGGCCCAAATACAAATGTACTTTTAGAAATAGTTTTTGAAAAATATGGTGTTATTGTATTGGCAAGTTTAAATTAAAACTTCTATGAAAACTTGTGTGATAAAAATAATGTTTTAGTATATTTTTTAAGTATATTTTACTAAGCAATGTCTTACATAGTTTCTTTGAGTTAGACCAGACTTTTATTTTGGTGGGTTGTAACCAGAGTTTCTGTGTTTTTTAATTAACTATTATTATTAGCTATTAAGCCTACTTGAAGTATAGCATACACGGCTGCTTCGCGTTTTCTGTGTTATTATACAGTCTATGGTCTTTACACACCAGAATTGTGCCTGACACGCGCTGGCGCGATGCTGCTACTGTAGGTGACATAGAGGGAGGCCGCCGACAGACCAGGATATTCTTCACGATGACAATATCTATACTTCATGTTGAGCATAAATATAAAGCCTACTGAATAAAGGACACCGTCAACAGTATTGACGGCAAAATAGACTATTACATTTATATCTGAATATATGCCAGAGTTCTGATCGGGTTCGCAAATAATTTGAGTCAGTTCAGGAGTTCGGAGTGGGATCGCGAATCAATTGAGTCAGTTAGGGAGTTCGTAGCGGGATCGCGAATCATTTGAGTCAGTTTTGGAGTTCGGAGCGGGATCGCGAATCATTTGAGTCAGTTTTGGAGTTCGTAGCGGGATCGCGAATCATTTGAGTCAGTTTTGGAGTTCGGAGCGGGATCGCGAATCATTTGAGTCAGTTTGGGAGTTCGTAGCGGGATCACGAATCAATTGAGTCAGTTAGGGAGTTCGTAGCGGGATCGCGAATCATTTGAGTCAGTTTGGGAGTTCGGAGCGGGATCGCGAATCATTTGAGTCAGTTATGGGAATCGCGAATAATTTGAATCAGTTCGGGAGTTCGGAGCGGGTTCGCGAATTATTTGAGTCAGTTTGGGAGTTCGGAGCGGGATCGCGAATCATTTGAATCATCTTAATTCTGATTGGTTGATTGGAATATTGTTCCAGGAACATGATTCATTTACTGTGCAAAGTAAGCAAATTTATTCATGAAACAGATAAAGCACAGCATACTGAAATAATAAAATGTCCAATGATGAAGTGAGATATAAACAGCTAAAAAAATTATAAAGCTACAACAATCTAGCAATACCCTAACAACCACCCAGGACAACCTAGCAACCAGCCAGGACACCCCACGTTTAGAACAGCAGAGAGAACATGCAGTTGGCATTATGGCTGTCTATGGGTGCCGTCCTCAACATTTGTAATGCATACTTTGACTTTTAGCCACATTGCATTTAGATTAAATGCACTGCAGTCTGGGAAAACACATGTAAAAAGCCAAATAAAACAGACTGTGAAAGGCCCGTGCAAGTTGTGTTTTTGTGTGCTGTTCACAATATGCCAAACAAGTCAAGAGATGAGATGGTGAAAAACAATCAATAAACATAAGGTTTGTTTTCTTCCATTTAATATCCCCGTTGATTGAATAACAAACAGTAGATTCGTTGTAAGGAGCCAGAAAGACAGGACTGACGACGACGAACAACCTTCTCCTTGGCAGAACTTCTAAACACCTGTCAGGCATTTTACTTGGCAAAAACATACAACAGGAAAAGGGGAAAGTAATATGTGCACTGAGACTTTTGATTTCAAAGTAATGAATGCATAATCCCGGTTGTGTTTTTCAAACGCATAAATCGAATTCTTAATGTTTAATACACATAGATAGATAGATAGATAGATAGATAGATAGATAGATAGATAGATAGATAGATAGATAGATAGATAGATAGATAGATAGATATTGTTGTATGTTCATGGTCAATAGGGGGCGTCTATAGAGGTTTGTGGAGAAGCACCTTACAACATGTTTCCTGATGGAGAGAAAACGTAGATGCTGCTGCTGAAATCCTCCGTTTTTCTGGGATAGTTTCATGAATGCAGCACGTGAAAGACTCGCAACCTGAGGCTGATGTGGTGGATGTGATCCAGCTGATGTCGTCATCGCATTCCTTCGAACATTCGCGTTTGTTTTCATTCTGATTTCGAGCGTTCGTGAGGCTGGATGCTGTTAATAGCGAAGAACGGGATTAGAACACGGAAAGACGGGAAGAAGAGGCCCTGCGTCCTGCTTTAAACGATATCCACCACCGCTTCTCCATCACTGAAGCATGGACAGGTACATTATAAAAAACAATCCTGTATGTACATATTACTGTACAGTCATTAATCGCTGACATAATTTGGTAATTACTCAATAATTTTGAGGTGGATGGTGTTTTTTCGTATGTTTTTCCCCTTATAACGTAATGTATTGAACGTTACTATTAAATCACGGTAATGATTTTGTCTATTTCTGACTTCATCGAGCTGGGTTTGCTATACGGCATCTATTCATAATTTATTTGCGATATAGTCAGGTTTGTTGTATTCTGCCTGAAAACAATCGACGTCAGGCCTGTTAACCCTTTCTAACTGGCCTAAATGTATTTTTTATTTTATTTATTTATTTAAAAACACATTTAGGACAATATGGGTTTAGTTTAGTTTATTTAAGCTCACCTGAGCTTAAATGCATATATATATATATATATATATATATATATATATATATATATATATATATATATATATATATATATATATATAGGCCTATATTAATTATATTTTTTCTAGATTAATGATGGAATTTGTTTGTTTACATTTTTTACGACTAATATGTGGCGTCTATGCATAGTTTTATTGCCAGCTTGTTGATTGTTCTGAAAACACACATAGCTAATCTTGAGGAGTCATGACGTCACGACGGCCGTTTAACCCTGTAAGAAAACACGTTCCTGATAATATTGTCTATTTTATGTTCTAAATAAACTCACCTGTCAGAGTGCTGTATTTCTAACGTAAGAAGTACTCAAATTTACACTACTTTTAGTCAGATTTTAGTTGGATTTATCTGATTTGTTGTAAACATTAACTTGAAAACGGCGATCGCTAATCGCTGCGGAGTCAAAACGTTGTAGGCTTTTAACCACTTCGCTGCCTAAGCCACTCTTTAGAAGACACATTTCGATAAATATTTGTTCTTTTTATTTTATTTGAACTCACCTTTCAGTTCATTGTGTTATTTTAAAGCAGTAGTTCAGCCAAAATGGAAAATACTGGAATAATTATGTTATTATCATGAGAGTTTTTGTTCCGTCTACTGCGGACCGAATTGTATCTTTAGATGGTTTGTATGCTGTAATAATCTAGTATAGCCTTCTCTAACTCTCTCCTTTGGTGTCTAGATTAGAGGAACTTGTGAACCAGTGGATTTGGCGGCAGGATTTCTGGCTTCCTCCTGGCGTTACATGGAAAGACATCGCTGAAGGGACGGCGGATGGAAGTCGTTTTCCCGTACCCCGCGACCTGCTCATCTCTCTGCCCTTGGCCCTGAGTTTCATCGCACTGCGGTTTGTTTTTGAAAGGTACATATCAATACTACATCTATATTCATATTGTAAGTGAATTTTAAAACAAACAGGTGCAAACTCTGATCAGTAGTGTATCATTACTGTAAACACTAGCGGATTGGGTAACTAATGCGCGGTTTGGTTTTCTCTCTAGTGCACTTAGAATGCTTTCTAACATTAACTACAATGTATTATTCAACAGTTAATCTTTGAATGATTGAAATGAGGACATCAGGCCGAAGTTTAGTGTGTCAGTTCGGACCGAATTAAAGTGGAGTATTGTTTTCTCATGGTTTCGTTGTCAATATTTCCATGTAACCAAAACCACAGGTGCATGCTGCTATTTTTACACCGTCGCCATTATCTTTTTGCAGCGACTGGATCCTCATTGGACTTGTTTATTTTTTCTACTAAAGAACTGTTTGTTTTTTTGTGTTTATTTTTCATGGGCAAATACCACTAAGAAGTATTTGTTTCAAATCAAAATCGTTCATTTAATTTATATTTTCTCAAAATAACCCAAGTTCTTTCTAAAAAAGAAACAAAATAAATGCAATTTAGAACATTATCATATCATATTATATTATATTATATTATATTGTGTGTATGTGTTTGTGTGTGTATGTATATATATATATATATATTCATACAAATATATATATGTATTTTTTTATAAGATGATCATACATTAATATACTAATAATATAAAATAGCTTAATAGTATATAGTAGTAAAAATTGTATATTAAACGTTATATTTAAATATATTAAATAATCAAATAACTTTTTATAAATGTTATTAACTTTAAACCTAAATAGCTAATTATGATTTTTTTTAATAATCATTAAGTTACCAAACAAATGAATACGTTTAAATTCAGCATTTTTGTTTGAATTGTTTTTTTTATTTATTTATTGTTTTTTATTTATTTTTTGTTCAGTGCTCTGTTTATTATATTATATTACAGTATATTACAATATAAAAATATAATCTTAACAGATATTATAATATTATTAATATTTTAAAAAGTATTTTTATTATTCTTATTATTAAGACAATAAATAAAATAATTTATGATGTCACGTATCATATCGATTCCTTTCTTACTTCTGTTGATTATGTGATCTTGACAGATCATTCATATTTCTATCTCAGAGTTGTGAGGTTGTTTTGCCGGTCCGGACGAGCGAGTCAAGTGCAGACCTGCTGTATATACAGTATAAGACAGAAAGGGTGCGACTCACAACGCCAGCTGTTTGTCCCGTCGCTCCTGAGGCGAGATCCCACTCTTTCTTGATGTTTGCTCATCAGATGCCGCCCACATCTCGCTCCACAGCATGCCACGCTTGATTAAAGATCTTGTGTTACAGACGGCATCGGGTTTCGGTCAGATGCTTGTGTGTCACGCCCTGGAGTGTGTGTGTGTGTGTGTGTGGCAGGGTTGTGGCGCTGCCGCTCAGCCGGTGTCTGGGCGTCCGGGACAGGGTTCGTCTGCGGGTCACACCCGTCCCGAAGCTGGAGGTGTTTTACCTGCAGAAGAAGCAGCAGCCGTCTCAGGTGAGAGACACAACATCATCACGTACAGCTGAGCACAAATACTGGAGACAGAGGCACATCTAGAAGGAAACGGGACTGTTTTTATCTGCTCTTTTCAGTATTAAACAAAATATCATCTTTAGGCATTTTAGTTTTATTATTATTCATTGCAGTGAATTCTGGGTTCTGTTCTCTCTGAATTATACATGCAATGCTGATTTACATTTTGTCTAAAATTAGGTATCTTAGAAGGCATCATGGCACATTATTATAAAATAATAATAATATTTTTTTTATAGTTTTAAAATATATGTATATATTTTTTTAATAAATTGTATTATTGGTTTATTTTATTATATTATACTTTTTAAAATGTATTTTAATATTTTCTAAATATTTAATATTAATATTATCTAATATATTTAATACACAAAAAGTTGTCTTTTTATTAACAATAATTGGTACTTGTTATTTAAATAATAATAATAATTTGGTAATATTACATAATAATAATAATAATAATAATAATTAGTGATCCTATAATGAAAAAAAACATAGACATCATCATTAGTATCATTAATATATTCAACATTTATGAAATAATAATAATCATTTATTATAGTTTTAAAATAATTGTTAATAAATGTTATAAATATATTATTAATATGTATCATTTAATAACTAACATAATATTCATATTATATAATTATTATATTTTATTATATCTAACACTACCAATGCGTATTGATATTATGTTATAGTTTTTTTTTTATAATTTATATTTACATTATTTTAATATATTTTATATACATGCATATAATGTTTTGATGTTTTGAAATCATAGAACATAATATATTTTATGTGTGTGTTCAGAACGATCTGCTGGTTCTGGAGAAGCTCTGTGGACTCTCTCAGCATCAGATCCAGAGCTGGCTGCGTCACCGTCGAAACCAGGACCGTCCCAGCAGCACCAGGAAGTTCTGTGAGGCCTCGTAAGCTGACACGTCTTCTGCTTCTGAAGTCTGCTCGAAAAAAACCGTCTGTGTGTGTTTAACACGGCTCCTCTGTGTGGCTCCTCAGGTGGAGGTTTGTGTTTTATCTGGTGGCCTTCTCAGCTGCTCTCGTCTCACTCGTTCAGGTGAGTCTCTCCAGACTCATCACAGACTGAGATGCTCTCAGAAAAATTGTCCTATTTGTGCCTGATGATTTCAGAAAATGGTTTTAGAATTTAATTTAATATTATTTTTCATAATAATAATAATAATAATAATAATATTTGTTTGATATCATTTTTGGCTTAAATATTTATTTTATATAAAACATTTAAAACATAAAAAAATGAAATTATAATTAAAATATTTTTATACATTTTAAAATATATTTTAATATTTAATATTAATATATATTATATTATCTAATATATTTAATACACACAAAAATGTTGTCTTTTAATGATGTTTTAATGATTGTTACTTAAATATATATATATATATATATATATATATATATATATATATATATATATATATATATATATATATATAAAATTTGGTAATAATAGATAATAATAAAATGTATAATAATAATAATATAAGGGAGCAGTTCTGTAATGTGCATTATATTCCAAAGTTAAATAATAACAAAAATGAATATATATATATATATATATATATATATATATATATATATATATATATATATATATATATATATATATATATATATATATATATATTCAGTTTTTTATATACTCAATTATTTATAGAGATAAAATAATTCAATAAAAGTAGATTTGATTTAATTCTTAAAATATAATACATTTAATAACTATAGATTTGCAGTCCTATATTTATACTTTGCCTGTTACTCCAAAGTAAAATATATATATATATATATATATATATATATATATATATATATATATATATAATATATTATTTTTTTTATTATTATATATATATATTGTTTGCTTAAATGTTTATTTTATTTTAGGTAAAACATTTAGATATATATTAAAATTAATACAAAAATTATAAAAATAGATTTTCTGCATGCACCAAAATAAGGATCCCTGTATTTAAAAAAAATGGTGCATGTTACTCCAAAATAAAAACGAAGTATTTGATAATATTTTTATTTTATTAAATATCTTATACACTGAATACATACAAATTTATAATCATATAATGCAAAAATAAATTGGTGCAAGTTACCCCAAGTAAAAAAAAAATCATCATAACTTGTACATTAAAAGACATACCTGTAATAAATTATTATCATTTATTTTTTTCACGTCATTTTTGTTTTTCAGACTCCGTGGTTTTGGGATCATCGGGAATGCTGGCGTGGATACCCAAGACAGGTCCGTAACAAACGGCTCTCCACACACTGACTTCCTGCTGAACAATCCCAGGAACTTGAGATTAGGCAGAAATCAGAGGAACTAGTGAGCGCTGCACCCCACGATCCGATCAAAACAGCCCAGACTATCTCACAAGAGCCAGAAACATACTACACACTTAAACCTTTTAACCTTTCACTTGTTTGAATATGAAAAAGAGACACAAAATGTGCTCTTGTAGATCTCGTTATGTGTGATTTCATCTGCAGGCCGTAACAGAAGCTCAGTTCTGGTATTACATCGTGGAGTTAGCCTTCTATCTCTCGCTTCTGCTCTGCGTATCGGTGGACATAAAGCGCAAAGTAAGTGTCGTTCAACATTATATTTCCTTTGAAAGGTCTTTTCATTCATAAACTGCGCTTGTGTGTTTGTTTCGGTTGTGTAGGACTTCAAAGAGCAAATCATTCACCACATCGCCACCATTTTCCTCATTGCTTTCTCGTACTGTGCGAACTATGTGCGCGTGGGAACCCTGGTGATGCTCGTCCACGACTCTGCTGACTTCCTGTTGGAGGTAAATCTCAGAATCTGATTGGCCAGTCGGTGAGCTTCTGTTATGACATCATGACCTCGGGATTCATACTGATGTAGGGCCTTATGACTTAAAATTCTGATTAATTTTTCCTTTTTTTCCCTTAAAAATCTTTCTTTTTTACTGAATTATAAATTACAATAAAAAAATGTAATACAAAATGTTGTCTTTCTCTTTATTTATTCCTTCTCTTTCTACCTTGTACTTATTAAAACAATACCTAGAACTTGGTATTACGAGCACTTCCTGTGTCTGTTTGGCTCTTTAATAAGAAGTATTTCCCAATTGTAAGTTGCTTTGGATAAAAGCATAGACAAAATTACTAAATTTAAATGTTTTATTTTAATATTTTTAGACTATGTTTTAATGGTTAAATAAAAGTTTTGTAATGAATAAAACTATACATAATTTAATAACAATTTAACTAAATGTAAATTTTTAGGGCCCAATTAAATACATTTTTTTTTTCTCAAATACTGTTTATTTTTTTAACACTGTTTATTAAGTTTTTACAATAAAATATACAGAATTTTTTTCAAATTTTGTTTTCCATTTTCCATTTTTTCTGGTGAATGATGGCATTAAATATTAATTAAATGTATCCTTTGATAAAATTTCATTTAAACTTTTTTTGGCAAACAAAGTGCTGCACAGTAGAGTATTATTGTTAAAATTAAAACATGGAAGAAAAATGGCGATGATTCCTTCAATAAATAGTTTTAATACTAATAAAACAATTTAATGGTTTGCTATCTTTGTTCATTCGCAAAGTCCACGCAAAGATAAACAGTCTTCATTGCAGAAGTTTTTAACATAAATGCTGAAAAACGTGATTCTGACAGTTTCTTGTGGAATTTATTTTGGAAGTTGTTTCATGTTCTTTGCCATATACACGTCAATATATAAAGAATGACTGATGTTTTGTTTTTGCTTGATTTGCAGTCTGCCAAGATGTTCAATTATGCTGGATGGAGAAAGACCTGCGATGCCTTGTTTGTCGTTTTCGCCGCTGTATTCCTGGTAACTCGCCTCGTGGTTTTTCCATACAGGTAATAACTTAATTTAATGCCGATTTCAAATGATTTATGAATGTTCTTTTCAAATCTAAGACATTCAGGTGAAGATTTACGAACTGTATTTTGGTTCATTTCCAGAATCGTCTACACAGCGGTGGTGGATTCGTTGGACGTCTTTCCTCCGTACCCTGGTTATTATTTCTTAAATGGCCTGTTGCTGGTTTTGCAAGCTCTGCACGTCTTCTGGGCTTGGTTGATTCTTCGAATGGTTCACAAATTTATCTTTTTAGGCAAAGTGAGTATCTTACGTTATTTATGAGGTTATCCCCTATTTATATATAAGTAAAAAAAAAACTAAAACGTGTTTTTAAGGTGGAACGCGATGAACGGAGCGATGAAGAGAGTGAAGCTGATGAAGAAGAAGAAGAAGAAGGTGGAGAAGAAGAACACACCTGGGAGCAAAAAAAGGGTGCTTTTAACACAAAATTGGCATCGTTAGCCAATAACTGTGTTCTGAACAATTTAACAAATCAGAGGCGAAAAATGAATAGTAAAACTCCAAAAGCCAGATAGTAATGCTACTTTATGTATTTAAACGTGTTAAATCATCTTCAACTTTCTTGGCTTACCTTGTTTGTCAAAGTCCTACTGTAATTTCAGACCGCTGGTGTTTTGGTTGCGTGAAAACATAACGCTTAGTCAGTATATTGCGTAAAACAAAAAATACTACTTGTTTGCATTATTACATTACCATTGGAGTATCTTAAATAGGTTAAACTTTAATTTGTTTAAAGTTAGTCTAATTAATTATAGTGCATTGGTTGAGTAGTAGCACTATAACTTAAATTTTTTTTTAACGTAAATACAAACGTGTTTTTTTATAAACAGACATTTTAAGTATTAATTGTTGAAGTGTTGTTAAAGTTAATTTACTAATTTGCTGCAACATTTAGATGTAATTTTACTATTTGTATCAAAATGGGCAATGGTTGACCTTTAGGAGAAACTTACTGCGCCATCAGGTCCACTTGTTTTTGTGATTCTACTAATGTAAGATTTTGTTGCAAGGAGCTTTTGGAGCTTGTTGTGTTTTATAAGATGGCGCATTGAAATCATTCAGATGATTTCTCACCGGAGCATGTGCCTCGAAATCTTTAAAGTCAAAGGGGGTAGTTAAATTTGAGGGCAACTATGTAAGCCCCTTGATTTCTTGAATACTGACTCTGCTCCAAGGGCTAAAGGCAAAGTTTTTTTCGTTGTTCTAGATGAAGCTGGAAAGTTTATTTGCACAGTAGCCATAACTGATCTTTCATTCAAAAGCTGTGCGTCTGTCTTACACTGTTTAACATATAAAAGACCTGTGATTGTTTTTGTATGAATTTCCCTCTTTTTATTGGGATTTACCATGTTCTGAGTTTGTTAATGCAACATTTTGTAGTTGTTATATATCTTGTAACAATGACAGAAGAGGAATATATTCTTGTAATCTTCAGTACTGGTAATGTTGCATACATGCTTCTCGTCCGCTATTTTTTTTCGGTGACCTTTTGAATAACAATAAAAGTGTTTTAGAATATGATTATACTCAACTTTACTCAACAAAATGTTTTTGCATTGGTTTACTACTTTGAAAGAATAGTTTTGGCATTATGGCTTTAAAAAAGACTGACATGCATTGTGACACAACCTCTTATGGGGACAGGACAGGGTATTTTATCATTAATTTCCAAGCAAGTGTCAGTGTAAGGGTCTAGTAAAATCATGTTTGGGTATGTTTTGTTTATCTTCCTCTCACTCAGTATGTAAATCTGCCCGTTCACAGTGGCACAGCCTGTGAAGAATTTGTTGTCCAGACAGTCCTCGTGAAGAACGGTCCACTCGTCTGTGTCGATGTCTAAACGTAGAGCCTGTCCTCCCAGCAGATAGAGGGCACCATTGAGCTCAGTTGCAAGAAGGTCATAACTGTAAAAGAAGTACACGTGTATCCGACAAGATCTTACTTGGGTTTCCCAAAGTGTGCAAAAAAAAAAAGACTATTTGTGGTGGCATCTGTGGAGAGAATTGCCTTGTAAAGATGGGCAACTCTAATTAGGGTTGGAGCTAAACTCAAGAGCCAATCACACCTGTCTACAATCTTTGCTTAGACTTTATGTATTTGATTGAGGTGGGAGCTAAAATCTGCAGGGCAGTGAACCTTGAGGGCCAGAGTTGATCAAGCCTGGCTCATTACAAGTCAGTATCCCCTCAATGCAGAACACTAGATTTAGGGGGCGTGGTTGGATCCGAATCTAGGGGGTGGAGATTTGTAGGTTTAGGAGAGGAGATGGGTGGGTTTAGGGATCAGAAGGTGGAGGCAGGTAGGTTTAGGTATACATAAGGTGGGAGGAGTTGGATTTGGATCCAACCATGCCCCCAGGATCTTGTGTTCTCCCATGAGGACCATTTCTAACAAGTTGGACACAACTGAGTTTACTCACCGTGGAAACGGAGAATAGGATACCACGTCCCATTGATCAACCTCTGGCTTGTACCTCTGAATCCCACTGTAAACATCACCATTCTCATCTAGACCACAGGCCACATAAATACTAGTCCCCAAAGTGACAGTGGCCGCCCTTTCCACAGCCCGCACCATGGGGCTTACGGTGTCCCATTCCTTGGCTCCCAAAACCAGCCTTTCTACGTCGGCCACAGGTCCCTCATCCATACTACCGCCAAACACAAACACCTGGAACTCCAGAGATGCTGAGCAGTGGCTGTGCCTGGACTTCTTCATCGCCGGGCCGTCCACCCATCGCTTGTCGCCATGCTCATAAATGCTCACCCAGTCCACACTATACCATAACACGTCCCGGAAGTAGCCTCCAGTCACTACTATGTTTTCCCCTTAGAGCAAGAAATAATATTTTAGATGGTGTGGACAGTAAGACAACAAAAGCAAAATGCCCAATTCTGATTCTTGAGATCTACTTTGATGCAAGGTTCAGCTTCAGTCCTTACCAAACACACCTGAACTAGCTCATTTAGATTTTCTGAAAATATTGGAGAACTGAAAGTAGATCTCCAGAAACAGGATTCGGCACTCCTGACTTAAAAGTTTAATTTTGGAAAGGGCATGCAACACCTGATCCAGCATGATCCAGGTTGGTTATTATGCTAACAACTTATGGTTGGGTTAAAATATTTAGGATCAGCTGAGGTCGTTACCTAGTGCAGCCACAGAGTACTGTGTGAGACACTTCTTTTGTAACGAAGGATGGGATTGCCATCTTCCACTGTAGGGGTGAAACTGATACAGCAACTGTGTTTCTTGCTCATGCGGTCCCCCAAGAACAAACAGAGTTTCTCTTGAGCGGGCTCTAGGCATGGACCTGCCCATAGTCCAACTGCTGGGCAAGTTATCGTTCAGTCTACAAATGAGCTTGGCACGTGGGTCTGAACTGTTTATCTTGGACAGAAGATCAGTAATGTAGGGAAGACTTAAGCACTCTGGTCTGACCAGACCCACCAGTTCCATGAAGTCCTCTTCCCGACTTGGGTCAAATGTTGCCCAGCGAAGGGCCACATCAAGAGCTAGGTCTTCTTTGGGAATGCTTAAGTTGTCACTAGCAAGGAGGTCAGCAATGCTTTCCTTCGGAAGGAACATAAAGTCTTGCTCGGAGGCTAAGGCAGGTAGGTGGGTCAAGACGACATCCCTTGCTGCCGCATAGAGGTCCAGACAGCCAAGCTGCCAAGCATAGGCCATCATTCCCAAGCAGTTACTAAGATGCAATTGCCTTTCCAAGAACTTGCAGCAGAGTAACCGAGCCCTGTCCAACTGGAGGAAGTCAGCAGCCTCCAGAATTTCAAGGACATTCTTGCAGTCTAATTTCAGCTTCAAGTTCTTTGTGAACTCCATTAGAGCCTGAAACTGCCGCAGTCCAACTCCTTTAATCTCAATGTGCTTCTTAGTGCTCTCACGACCACCGCCAAAAAACAAGGCTCGGAAGTAGGGACTCAGCTGGGCCAAATACTCGCGGTTCACAAAGAACATCTCCCCCTCCACCTGGAGTACTGTGTCAGGAGCGACATTGATAGTATCCTGATCCTCCTCAGCTACGTTTTTCTCAGCTCCTGAGCTCTGGTCATAGGTAACTATGTCTTGCTTTGCACAAGCCATGATTGTGCACTCCCCCTCCCAACACTCACTTCTCTGCTGAAGCGTGTCATGTGACAATTATATCCTTGCTCTAGCCTGTCACTCACTCTCCATGGGAATGGGGTTGGTGAGCAAATAGCTAAAAATATCCCAGTTAAAGTTCTAGAGAGACCCAATTTCAAAAAGCACACAAAAGGGTTTGGTAAATATTTCTACCCAGGATAGTTGAGTTATATACTTAAATGCTGGCATCTATCGAAACATCAAGGCTTGTAATGTGTATATACCTAAGATATAACAAGTCAATACCACAAGTTGGACAGCTGAACATCTTCACCCATGTAAAGAATATATTATTTTTAGAAATGCTAATGAGCTTTTTTGTGGCATATATCTATATAGCTTAAGATATACAATACTTAATAATAACAATAATCCACTGTGTATTTCAGTGTTTTTATTTTATTTTATTAACTTGCATTGTTATTTTATCTTGCTCAGATTTGCAAACACTATATGTAAATAATGGTTACTATTAAATTCTGTATATAATAATTTCTTTTAACCACAACTCCACATCTTTAGATTGAATCAGTTGTTATTATTGTTGTTGAATCTACAAATGTAAATATTTCCATTCACTTCCATTTGTTCATGAAAATACCAGAAGTATTGGTCTTTTAGGAATGAGCAGAAGATGTGAACTTACACTTACTTACTACACAACATTTTTTAAATTGGGTTATCATGGTTTTTGTGGTAATCACAATTCAAGAACAATGTAAATACTGTGAAAAATGTATAGGAATCTCTTAATTTTGGGTTGTAGAAGCATATGGGCTGTCTGATTATGGAGTGAGTACTACTAATGAATGAAACCAGATCCATTATTGAAGATTTCAATTAAGCTTTTTAAAAGCAATTTATTTCACACACCACTGAAACAATACATTCATAAACCACTCGGCAAACACTTTTGTGCTGATGCATTTAAGACCAAACTCCTCCATGTTTACTTTCTCCACACATCAAATCCCCCAAGACGATAGAAACAATATAAAATGCTGAAATGAAAATCCAAAACTGCATCAACTAGTGTAAACAGGGCGCTTAGTTTTGCCTGTACCTGTCAGAACCCCTATAGATTTTTCAATGTCCTCGATAAAAGCATTTTAACTCAAAACTATAGGAGCAGGACACATCACCTATATAAAAATATATGCATTCTGCATCCACTTTAAGCATTGCAGCCCACTCATCTATTTCCAGTTTCTAATTATGTTTGGCACTGTCTTAAGTGTGCAACAGAGACCAAGACAACACGGTTTTCTCCTTCACTAGAATATGTACAAATATTCAAATTACAATGCATATTTTAATGATGTTTTCAATTCCCGATGAGACACTCAAATGCATTCAGTTGCTTCACCACATTAAATACCTACGATTGTTGCAGCATTTCGGGCTCCATTCAAAACCAATGCTCATTCGGCTTCTACTGCATACTGAAATGGTTCTAGTGGGAACTTTAAAGTTAAAAGTGATAATTCACCAAAAAACGAAAATTAAGAAAGTTGATATCCAAACAGTTGATGTTAAAGCCATTGACTTTAATAGTATTTTTCCCCCATACTATGGAAGTTACTTGTTACCATTAACTGTTTGGTTACTAACATTTTTCAAAATTTCTCCTTTTGTGTTGAACAGAAGAAAGACATGGAGGGTGAGTAAATGATGACAGAATTTAAATCTTGGGTTGAAATTACTGTATTTCATAACAGAAATAAACTTGGAAATAAATTCTAGTTAGGCAGCTAACTGTCAATGCTGTTTTGTACCAATAACTCATAATTGTAGACTTTACTGACAGTTCTTATTTTAAAAATAGGTTTAAAGATACCAACATACCCAACATTTGGTTTATTTATAATATTAATGGTTTAGCTTAAGGGAACAGATGAGTTATAAAGTAGTAGTTTGGTGAAGTCCACTGCATAAACGTTGTATTTTACACAGTAGAGGCTTGCATGGAAAGTAAAGTAAACACTAAAAATTATGTAACATGGTATAAGTAGATGCCATATTTAATTTGATGCAACTGTGTCTCCCAAAATCTTTTCAGCAACAAAAATGGTACGACGTATTCCAAATACATACGTCAATCCATCAAAGGCTTGTTTTCAGTGGCGACAAATTAAATTTGGCATCCATCTTGACGTCTCATTATTAATACTGATAAACAATGGCGAGAAATGAATGATGACCTTGAGAGTTTTTTGGCAGGTTTTTAACTGTGTTAAAACTTCACTCGACGCACACAGCAGAGATAGCAGCAGAAACCAGACAGAAACCTCGTCGAGGAGGATCGGCCATTTATATGTATTTATATATATTGAAAAAAAAAAATCACATCATGGCTTCAGTTTAAACTCCATGAAAATCATCATGGAAGACCAGTCGACGTCCTATTCGCTGTAATACACATTCACACACACATGCGCAACATGTGGCCTAGCACTTGCATTCTCTCCGTCGCCGTCCTTCGAGTGTCGTCGCGTCTAAACGGTTAACGTTCACTCATCATCAAAGTTCTGCTGGAGCAGGAAGTTCGCGGCGAGGTTCTCGTTTTTCTCGCAGGCGAAGTAGGCTTGGATGACGAGTCCCTCTGGAAAACCCAGAGCTTTTAACTAGAAGACAAAACACAATTTTATAAAATGTTAAAACACTTTGTGTGGAATGACTGTTTAATTATCGTAAATCAATTAAGATAGTGTTGTCACGGTACCAAAATTTCAGTATTCGGTACCGATAACCAGTGAAAATCCACGGTTCTCGGTACCAATTTCGGCACCAAAGCAAAACACAAAAATATGCTAATTAAAAAGAAAAAACACTTTTTATCACTAAAAATAAAACCAATGCCATTCTTTATACTTATTTACAATTGTGTTTAATGTTTTTCTACAAGTAATATATTTATGAAAAACATTACACAAGTTTCACCCAAATTTAATTTGTCTTTTAATTTATGAAATTTAAACACATTTTATATTTTGGTAAATAAAGGGGATTTGCTATTAAAATTAAAACATGGAAGAAATATTGTATGATTTATTTCTTTAAATAAATTTCACTGCAAGAGACGTGCAAAACATGCAGGATTCATATTTCAACCAACTTTTGCGGCTTAACATCTACAGATACTGTACTGGTCCATATGGAGATTTGATTAATTTATGCTAACTTTGTATAAATTACAAAAGCATTAAAATACAACAACAAAAGAAACGTATTATACGTTTTAGTTTAGAAACTAATAATATAATAATATTTATTTAAATATTTTTCTAAATAATCTTAATGTTTTTGTTAAATTATATTAACAACTGAATAAGTATATATAAAATTAATACTGGCAGTGTAATTTTGTATCATTTTATCATAGATATACTATCATAGATATACTTTTATAGTTAATATTTTGAATGAGTTGTTTTAGATTTTTATATTATAGTTTAAAATGATTTGTTGTTGATATTTTTAGTTTCTGTTAAAGTTTTAGTAATGCTTTTTCCATTTTTAAAAAATGTCTATATAGTTTTATTTTTTATTGATTAGGATGCTTATTTCGTTTTTATTATTTTACTATTTCAAGTAAAAAAAAAAGTTAATTTAAATAAACATTTTTATTAGATTATTTCATTTTATTTATATAAAATAATTTACTATTGCTTATATACACTGTTTACTTTGAATTATGTCAAATTGTCAAATAAAATTGATTGTAAATGTCATTTCATGCTAACTTAAGTAAAAGTAGATAAGTTTATTAGTATTTTATTTTACTGTAACACATTTGTAGCTTTAGAAATTTGCTTAACATTAAATGAAATAAAAAAACCTATTCAATATATCTTTTTAAATTTCTGTGACTCTAGCCTGACCAAATGGATAACTAGTACAACTAAATTTTACATTAGAAACAGCACTGTTAGCGTACCCTCTCGATGGCCTCCTTCTCCTGCGGCGTGACCTGGATGTAGTTGGTCTGTGGTGCGCTGGGAGCTTCAGCGGCTCCGGCCTCGCCTGCTTGTGGCTCGTTCAACATCTGCACGAACCGCTCCTGATGCTGCGTGATTTGCTGCACAGAATAATAAAGGCACGTTCAGCGCCGCACGTCCGACCGAAGCGGCCCAGTGCTGGGCTCCACCCACCTGCAGGAGCTGAGGGTTGTCACGTCCCAGCTGCTGCAGGAGCGCCGGCAGGAGCGCGGGGTTCTGCTGGATGATCTGACGCATCTGCTGGAACTGAGGCTGGGTCCTGAGGAACTCCAGAGGGTTTGCCGAGGTCTGTGGCGCTCCCGACTCCACACCTGTACACAGAACAAAGAGCTGTAGAGGAGTCTGGCCCGGGACAGTGCTACACCGACATCGTGGGAGAGAGAAAAGAAAACCATTTTCTGTGCCTCCAAATGAGAAAGTCAAAATAATGCCAACGTTTTCGAAGTGTTGACTTTTTGTTTATGCTGTTGATGTTGATCCTCACGAAAATTTGCCAAATATCAACATAATAATTATATTAATTATGCATATAGTATTAATGATAACACTTTAATATTTGTTAAAATATTAATTTAAATAGTCCTAATTAATATATATTTTTAAACAATTTGAATACCAGTTAATTTTTGTTTATATTAATAATAACTTTGGCAGTGTTATTTTAACATCATTGATAAACTACCGTGTGTATATATATGTTTCCAGGAAATTCGTCAAAACTCAACACTTGAAAAAAAACACAAAAAGTAATAATAAATTACTTTTAATAATAAGTACATTAAATTTTAGTTTTAATAATTTGGTTGTGTTTTGTCATTTTTCTTCTGGTTTTTTTTTTTCATGATTTTTTTCAGTCTGTTTCTCAAACCTTCTGAGGGTAAAATGGGTTTCTCACACTTCCCTTTTGTTTTAGCCACCAATTAATAAATATAAAAAGTTTACATGTATCTTATATTTTAGTCTTTGACAAGCTACAATAAAAGGTTTTCTGTTTTTCACCCAACTCTGCTGTTTTTTTATTTTTGGTGAATTGCACGGAAACCAATGAGGGTCAATTGGACCCCAACACAACCAAAATGTGTACAGCCTTTCCAAAACACATCTATGTGTTGATACTTTGCACACACATTCATAACACAAGATGAGAAAACCCCACCAAATTTCAAGAAGTAATAAACAGTTTAACCAGTGTTTCGAACCATTTAAAAATCAAACACAATATGAAAGTTAAGTTCCAAAAACTTTAATAAATTTACATGCATCACCTTCAAGTCCAACGTTCAAATTCACTCATTAATGCTAATTTGGGGGCATTCTTAATAGAGATATTGCTTTCTCACTGGCCTAATGTACAGAATGACAATGGCACCCCTTAGCTTAAATATTCAAGACTCCTCCATCAGCTGTGCTGCCGAAATAATGTTTCAACGAATTAGCAAGAATGTGGCAGCTGCAGGGCAAATGGGCGTCTATTTCCACACGTCGTGGACACATGGTCACTCACCGGTGGTGGCGGGTGGTGGCTGAGGTCGCTGTGGTGCTGGAGGGGTGGGGTTCGACACTGGGGGGGGTTGCACTACTTCCTGTGGAGGCTGCTCGGATTCTGTGGGAATACCCTGAGCATCGGACATTAACAATTGTGACTGATCAATTGTGTGGTTTAAACCAGGCACTATTCCAGGTCCTTTCTTCTTTATTAATACACATTAATTAGGAAAGCAATTAATTGGTGCAATATATTTTATAAAAAAAAAAAAAGTTATACATTTCTGTTAATTAAAATTGTAATTACAATCAATTAAGATTTAATTAATAATTATAAATAAACAATTTTATTTCTGCTCATATATATATATATATATAAATTTTAGTATTAGTATAAATATCTATCATTATAATTACTATTGTTGTCATTTATACCATTAGAGAAAAATAAGCAAACACACACGCACACATTAGCTTTTTGCATATGTTTTGCATATTGTTTGGTTATTTAAATGGATGCAATCATAATAAGCTATTTTACCAAACAAAACATTAAACATTAAAGAGTTGCAATGTGCAAATATCAATAAAAGTCCCTGATCCTGTATAACTCAGAAATATGCGTCACATTAACAAAGCAAAATGGGTTGCCAATGTCACTTCATGCTGACTTCGAGCAAGACCAGTTATATTAGTTCTCCCAGTATTTTCTGGGAATAAAACATCTGCAGCTTTACTATAGTAATTACATTACTAACTCTCACCATAAGCAGGTACTCCACGGCTCTGTCCGGATTGTTGAAACTGGCTCGCAAGGCGGCGATCACCTGTTCTCTCTCATAACCCATCGACATGATTTCCGTCACCAAATTCTCATACGCTTGACCTGTAACTAAAGAAACGCAAAACGACAGATGATAACATCAAGTTCTTCTCTCCTTTACCTGGTTTACAACAAAACAGTAAACCAAATGTACCTAATATGGACGCAGCTGCTTCCAAAAGACCCAACTCATCTGTAACACTGAACAAAGTACACAACAAATTGAGTGTTTTTCTATTGGTTAAGCAATTTTGTTTTTTGGGCGCGGTTTTGTTTGTGCGCGTGGCCATACCTAGCCTCTGATTGGGCAACGGCCTGCTCTTCTTGCGCTGCCTGGTTCTCTTCTTCTGAAATCGGAGTGGGAGTGGTGCTAACAGGCTCAGGCTTTTCTGCAGCATCCTCCGAAGCAGCAGGGGGCGCTGTGACGGGTGTCACTGGTGGATCTGCTGACGCTGCTGATTCTACAGGAGCGGGAGGAGGGGTCGATACAGGCACTGCGGAGGGAGCAGGAGTTGAGGGTGGATGTGCAGGGGTTTCGGCGATGGTTGCACTAACTGTAGCGGCGGCTGCCGGTGCGGGAGCAGGAGCTTGTGGCGGTGCTGCAGATTTTGGCTGTAGAAAGAGAAACACAACTGCACAGAGAAGTATAGAAACCTGCCAATGAACTTTAACTCTGTTTTCGATCCAAAGCTGCAAATAAAACTATTTGAAATATTGAAATTTTGCACACACACAAACAATTTTTAGGATTGCGACAATGAATCGATGCATCGCGAACAGAGAAATAATTCTGGATCGATTCCGAGATTATCGGAAATAAGATGGTTCTGAGCTTAGTTTTTAACAGCTTCCTGCGTGCTTTAGATTAACATTAATTTACATGAATCTTGCATCATTAAAACCGAAGTGTAAGTACATTTAATCACATACATTGCTCAATCAAATGCACAAGCGCTCTTCTTCATGAGCATTTTTGAGTGTGTGGTTAATAACTAGTAACATCTGCTGTTAAAAACTAACCTCAGAAACGATACGAGAGAGAATCACGAAGCAGATTCTGAGTATGTATCTCAGAATCTATCCACGAAACATGATGCATGGATTTACTTTCCCAGCCCTAACATATGTGAATAAAAGAAATGTGTTTGAGAGAACAAAAACGTCACTTCCTGGGAAACTGGCGTGAAGTATAATTAAAAATGGAAGTTGCCAAGGCTGACGACAGTACTTTGGCTATTTTTCCTACAAAATAAACTTGTGTGCCGATTGAACGCAATTACAATCGCATTCATGTTCTCTTGCATGTCTGATGTTTGTGAACGCAATCTTGTAGTACTGTTCTTGGAAGTAATTATACCAAATCAGTTTTTTGTTGCATATTGTGGAATTTATTAATTAAGGTTATGTTTACACAACAACGATTGTACAAAAAACTGAAAGGTTTTTCCCTTTGTGATTTTGACAATTTTGTGCACAGATGACAACATTGTCAAAACGATCCTCGTTTACATACGTAGATCCTCTAAAATGAAATAACCCCAAGAAGTCGTGGTTTACAGTGAATCTATAACAGCTAAGGGCCGTTGTTAGGCACGAAGTGAAGCTTAGTTAGTGGTTATAAATTCATTGTAAACCACAGCTTCATGGGGCTTATTGCTTTTATAAAAAGTTTATTCCATATACATAATAAGGTTTACAGAATAAAACGCAGCAAATAAAGTGTAATAAAATGTAAATATAAGTATTCTAAACAGTATTCTTCCACCAAACAATGTAGTTCCTCAGCAACAGTTGTGGTTCCAACAAAGTGGTTGCCGAGCAACACATAGAAGTAAACAAAGGTGTATACTTGTAGTGTAGCTTTGAACGTGGCTCAACCAATCAGAATCAAGGACTGGAACTATTCGTTTTATAATACACAGTAATATGCATACCATGCCAATAGTTGGCAGTGTCACTTAGTAAAAAAACACTACACACCTGCACACATATGCATGCCTATAAATACATTGAACATGTAATTCAAATGCAAGTCACCATTTTCATAAATTATCATTTTCGGAATTTACACAGAGATGATTCTGTGAATTTGCATATTCAGGCCCCCAAATGAATGTCCAAAACCATTAAAAAGTTTTAAGTTTTAAGTGTATACACCCCTTAAATCAGATTCCAAAGAAGTTTATGCAAACATTTTCTTATCAGATAAAAAAAATTATCCACCTAAAAAAAAAAAAAAAAAAAATACTGTTATTGTTTTATGTGCATTTTAAGATTTTATGCACATATTGGCATTCCCATCCCGTGTTTTTAATGTGACATCCCAAAATTTGAAAGAAAATTTATGGAAGGACAATATTTTTTAAGGCCATTAGTGGGACTGAAACTTGCATAAATCATCTTCTGAAGAAGGCAATGAGAGAAACGTGTGGAAAAGGAAACAGCCTTACCTTTGTAACCATCACCACAACAAAGTTCTTCTCATCTATCTTGTATTCTTTTAGAGGTATATCGTCATTCAAAATTTTGCCTGTGTTTTACAGAGAAAAACGAACTTTTATAAATCAAAAAGCATCTTTTTAAAACCAAAGAAGGATATGGTGCATGCAAAAAGTTTAATTTGACAGTAATTATATAGGTAAACGTATCTATTAAGTTCACTACCATTTGGAGCTCAGATTATTAATTAATATTTAAAGACTTCATATTATTGGTGCACTACTATGAAAATCACACAGCTTCAGTGTGGCATCAATAAGAAAAAGTATAATTTCATAGATAATATCAATGTGATTTTTGTGATTTTTTTTGTGACATTATATAACTATTCTTTAAAACGGTTGTTTAAAATAAACAAGAATGTTTTAATAAAATAGTGGGAGCTTAGTGGGAACAGGAGTAAGCTTAAAGATAACAAAAATGTAATATAATCGTGTGAGAGATAATTATTTTGTTATTTTAATATAACTTGTACTGAAACCGGTATCTTGTCCACTAAAAATGTCTCAATGTAGATTTTGGTGAGCTTAATAGGTATGTTTACACCTAAGCTTTGCAATGACAGAAATAAATAAAAATGTCAGAAAAAACAGACCTGAATAGATTAGTTTTTGACCGACAGCTGGAAAAGCATCTTGCCCCTTTTCTTCTTCTATCTTCTCTTTAAGAGCTTTTACCTGAATTTAGAAGGACAGAATTTAATCAGAAGCATCTCAAGGTTTTCACTTTTTCAAGGACAAAATAAAACGCATGAACTGTATGATTATGAAAGCAGGCAACTAATGGTCATGTGCTTCCCAAACTATCTTCAAGAGAAATAGATTCATATGGATTCATATGGGCACATGTTGAATTATGAAGTTATTTCATCTTATTGCTTTGCACAAACACAGTCAGAATGATACTGCATTATCTGAACAAAACTTCTTTTAACAAATCCTAAATGAATTAAAATACTCATTCCAAATTAACACATTTATAGACACTATCCATTTAAATAACCAAGACACATGAATCTGACTAAAAAGTTTTAAATAATAATAGTTCCTAACATAAATACAATCTATATCTGTAATGCATTGTCATTCTAGGAAAATAAGAAACATGGCAAGCTGTTTTAATATTCATTCATAGAAAAAATAATAATAATAACTAGCAAATACACGGTGTATTCCAATTGTCAGTAGCATTTTTAATTAGTAAGATTAACTGAAACACCGAAGTGCCCATTCTTACTTTTCATTATTTAAAAAAAAGAGGAGAAAAAGCCCTCTGAGGAAATAAATTCTACTAGTCACAGTTGGCATACACACCAATGTTTCATTTATAAATACTAGTATTTATTGATTATAAATTAGTAAAGCTGGGATAGACACTAGTAACTACTGGTATAACATACATATTTGGTTTGAATAAATAGTAAAACTAGAAAAGGTACATGCAATAACTTGGTATAGGTTATAGTTAACAAAGCCCCATAATTTAGTGGCAAAAAAATATAAATTTTTAACCAGTAACAACAACGCAATACAAGTCAATAGTGGAATAGTGACAAGTAATGAATAAGCCTTAGTGACTAACTATAGCCTTCTAGTATATAATTAATAGTCAATATCAGTGAAATAGACAGCACGTACTAATCACTATTAATGTAATTAATAAAAGTAAGTAACACTAATTAGTTTAAACGAACATGTTAAAACGGCTTGCCACAAGACCAGAATGTAAACAGACCGTTAAAGTGAATCACACGACCGTTATTTTCAAATCAACAACTGTTGGAATGTGCGGCTCTGTGACGTCACCTGTTATAATGCAATATTATACAATGACAGCGACTGTCCGCTCGCGCGTTCCACAAGCAGCGGCCGCTGGAGGCCGCGGCGTTTCCCAGCGCGTTGTGCCCGCGCCCTGCCATGTTTACACGGGTACAGACACGCACACTCACCGTCAGCTCCTCGTCTATCTCCACTTTGAAAGTCTGCTGCTGGAGGGTCTTCAAAGTGATCGTCAGCATTGTGTTTGAGCGCGAAAAACAGCCTCGCAAGTGTCCTCGGTGAGCGCGCGTGGAGATGTGACTCAGCTATCTTCTGGACGGATGAGGCGCCTGTGGTAAGGGAAGACGCCATCTACTTGCTGAATTGGACAAGACACATGGACACATGGACGTACAGTGACCCCTGTGAGTCTTATGAACGTCTGTCTGACTGGCATTATATGAGGTAAAATACCAGAGCAACAAAAGTTTCTCGAGCTTTCCTCAGAACTAGCTTCACTGTCAGTGACCACGAAAAAGGCAAGTCTATGTTTCCATAGAAATATCATTTTTATATACATGTAGATATACTTTTTGAAAAAAAATTACACCATTTTCAACAAAAGTCTTAATTTAATTGACTCAAGTAGTGAGGACAATTCATTGATTATCGTAAATCAGAAGAATGTGTTTTGTGTGCATGTGTTTGAACAAATAGGGCTGGGAGTCTATTCCAAAAGTGAATCGACTCTTCATTCAGAGCCTTTTTTCAGTTCAACAGAGCTTATCAATCGAAATACGGCAGGTTGGAAACATTTAAATTCACGAAAATAAACGTAAAGAAAACGAGTCGGCACTGAGATCTTCTTAATTTTAGGATGCCACCTTCCGTTTGAGAAGCACCATTCACCTCCCTTATGATCGCTGAAAGCCACAATAACAAAAGATAAAATATTATTTTTTTTTTTAACAATTCCCCTCCCCAATGCTCGCTTAAAGTGAAGTCCGATTAGTTTTAATATATTATTTCCATCTAAGAAGACTTTTTTTTTCAAACATTCAGACAATGGTAATAGGTATAGACAAATAGATCTGTGGCCGAGAGCGCATCTGATTGACAGATAAACCACGTGCTCTATCAGTTATTGATAATTTCTGGTTATTTTGTTTCAGTGTACAGTTTGTTAATTTTGTGCAAAGCATATATAATCAAAGTAAACTTCATTATTCAGCTGAACGGTCCACATTTATTTTGGACATTTCATGTCTTGTTCAATTCATGCTATAAACTCATGTCCCTGCTAATTTCAGGTGCAAAGCAAACAAAATAACGATGTATTGTAATTTTCTAAAAATAAAGCCTCATATTATGAGAATTATACGGTTTACGACATATATCCTGCTGTCATGGTGAGATTAGGTTCCTTCAATCTAAAAAAAAAAAAAAAAAAAAAAAGATTAGAAAACAACAGTGAGGAATCGATCCGTGGATTCGATTCCACAACCGGGAATCAGAATCGTACTCGATTCCAAAAAATCCGGATTCGAACAGCCCTAATGACGTGTGGTCTCCTCCTCTAGGTTTTATTTTTTTTTTTTTTTGGTCATTTAACAACAAATGGTTCCTAAAAATAAATAAATGACCAGATAAGCTGTTCCACAGAATCAGCATCTGCTTTCCTCATTGCACTTCAGTCCCTCATAGACAGCAGGTGGATTCCAATGTCTTGTGATGTCATGAGGTCTGGAAATTCCCTAAGAAGCTCTTCTATTTTCGGATATTTCTCCTCCGGGATTTTCTTCTTTGAGTTCTCCTTCACACAGCATTCTATGGTAATGTCCTTCTTTCTTTAAAGCTTTACTAATACAGGTTTCATTATGTCCAAGCTCTTATTAATATTCCATAAATGTTTTCTTAATAAATGCTTAAAACAATGACCTGTGTGGTGTCTTTCTTAATAAATCAAATACAATATTGTGTGTGGTGTCTTTCTTAAATCAAATACAATATTATGTGTGTTTACAATACAAAAGGTATTACAGATAAAGAAAAGTTAAACTCGCAGTAGGACAATTGCATATTTATATAAAACGGTTATTATAGTTAAGAAAAGTTAAAATAAAAATATAATCTAATAAAAAAAAAAAAAAAAAGTAAACATTTACTTTGAACCAAAAATTAGGACAATTTAACATCGATGAAAAACGAGACGGACGAGCATTTAAAAATAAATCATTTATTTAAAAAAAGTGCAAATCCAACAAATGATGCATTCGAATTTTTCCCTTGCGCGACTCCACACAGAACAGAAAACCCAAACATTAATTAATTTATAGTTTATCGGGCCGTACTATGAATATTTTGGGGGGCATCTAGCAGCAAAAATGAAAGAAATCAGAGTTTAGGGATGCAACATGTGACTAGAAAGGGGCGGGGCCAAAAATTCACACCACAAAGAAAAAGACGTCAGAAACGCAGCAGATCTGCTCATTCAGAAAGGGAACTCCTCTTCACAACTCATCTTTAGGGATCTTATCATCCTCACCCTCCTCTTCCTCCTCCTCAGAAGGTTCTTCTGTGTGCTCTTCCTCGTCTGGCTCATTATCATCATCTTCCTCCTCTTCATCTTCCTCATTATCATCATCCTTCTTGCTCTTTTCCTCCTCTTCACGCTTTTTCCTTTCTTCCTCTTCCTGCTGGTCCTTCATTTTCTTTTCTGGTTCCTGATACATAACATCGTGGCATCAGCATTTATTATTTAATAATAATGTTGTGGAAACAAATGGAAGAACTGATCACAGATATCTAATAAATGCAATTTATTAATACTAATATGTTGTCAGTTGTGACACTCCAGACATTTTTACCTTTGTTGCGCCCCACGTTTCTGTACCAAATTTTTCGGCCTCTTCAACATCATCAGTGATCAGGAAGTTATCAAAGATCGTTCCAGATTTCACCTGTAAGAAAAAGTCAACAGATCGCTAAACACAACGTAATAAATCGGCATTTAACCACAAAATGATCATCATCATAATATATATATATATATATATATATATATATATATATATATTAGGGGTGTAACGGTTCACAAAATTCACGGTTCGGTTCGATACGATACACTGATGTCACGGTTCGGTTCGGTTCGGTTCGATACGTTTTAGATACAGCAAAATGTAAAAACATCTCAACTTTTCAGAATGCCGCAAGCGCACCGCGGGTCATGTGACAAGAACCAACCAATCAGCTTCATCCTTTCCCGTAACAACGTTGAGAGCTCAGCCAAGATGAAGGATCAGCTGATCATAGTTGTATATGGATTGCAATTTTGAAATAAATTTAGTAGCAGAGCTACTGCAAGCGATTTTTAGAGCTGCAAATCCATTTATCCTTCGCTGAAATTTCCGCGTCTCATGGAGAGAGCAGCACGTCATTGTTGCTTAGCAAAGACAGACGCCTCATGAGCGCTTCTGCCCAAGCGCTTTGGAAAGGAGGAGAAAGACGCGCTTAGCGTTTTCCATGCGTTTTTAGGCACGATATGTGAACGGCCCCTAAGGCGCTCGCTCACTCAGCACGCGCTGAAGGCTCGTTGCAAAATGTCGAATGCATTTAACAGACCAGAAATATAAGATCCTAAAATAACCAACAGGTCTGGTGTTTGGGTTGGATTCCCTGTAAGCTATAGTGTCTAAATGCTGCAGGGATAGTTTGCTGCGTGCATGTTTCTCCTTTTTTTCGTCTTTTCCCAGATAGTACTGACGCATACATCCCAGATATTTTTTTTTTTTTTTATTCCCGCTGGTGTACCCTGTCATGTTGCAGATGCGACATACCGTTGTTTTTTTATCCACCACTCTCTTGCCATCACCATTATAGCTTAAAGGGAATCCAAAGTGCACCCAAACACCAGACCTGTTGGTTATTGGAGGATCTTCTCATTTCTAGTCTGTTAAACGCATTGGCTATTTTGCAACGAGCCTTCAGCGCGTACTGAGTGAGCGAGCGCCTGCTGAGTAGCCTAACATAAACATATAAGATGGTGTTTTTTTCTTCTTCGGGAGTGTCAGGGGCGTTGCCTGTTACCTTGTTTGGGTTATTGGGCTACCTTGTTGAACGCATATCATTATATTTCTCTCTCTCTTTTTTTTTTTTTTTTTTCAAATATAATTAAATACTCCAACGAACCGTTCGGTATACATAATGCGTACCGCGTACCGAACCGAAAGCGTCGTACCGAACGGTTCAATACGAATACGCGTATCGTTACACCCCTAATATATATATATATATATATATATATATATATATATATATATATATATTAAAGTTTATAACTGAAGGGCTGCTTTGTTTACAGTGGTAACCAAGGAAATGCTTTAAGCGCCACCTGAAGGCAGAGAATAAATCTGCATCTCATGTATGCAGCATCTTTATTTGAATCATGATTGAAATGGAGTGGTTGCCTATAATGTTAAATGCAAAGAGCACTCAAAGCCTTAATTTTGTTTATATGAAGAGATTTATTTTATATGCATTATTTGATTTGTGTCTTGTTTTAAATTTTCAAGTTAGTTTTGTTATTTACATTATATTTAAATTTGGTTATTTAGCAGATGTTTTTATCCAAAGCGACTTACAAATGTGGACAATATAAGTGATCAGAACCAACAAAAGAACAATGATATGCAAGTGCTATATTATTATAGTGTTATTTAATTTACACAAAGAAATGTGCAGCATTTTGTCCAGCAATAAAAAATAATAATAATAAAATAAAAACGTGAACTGTGAGTTGAGTGAATCGTTACATCCCTACCACAAAAAGAAGAAAATAATTATCTTGCATGTAAGAATTTGGTAAAACATAAAAATAAGCAGGCTTTCTGCATTTTGTTTCTTTTTTTTCCTGCAATGTATGACTATTGTACAATTAACATCATACCCTAATATGGCAAATGTTCCACAAAGTTCTGGAAATTTCCACCACAAAAATCTAAAGTCATTTTGACTGCAAAGATTACACACAAAAAATAATCATGTAATCCTGGTGGACTGGTTAATGTCACCAGATATAACCTAACCAAATAGTTTTTAAAACCTACGAATTATATTTAATTACAATGTTGATTTAACGGTACGCCAATCTAAGCCATACCTGCCAAAGATCCAGTCCCAGAATGCCAATGTTGTCAAATTTGTAAATGGTGTCATCTGGGGTGTATTCAGGGTTGTCGATTTCAGGGTGAATCCAGGTGCCTTTGTAGTTGGGGTTGTCAATCTGTTTTGGTTTCCACTCACCCTACATAAACAGAACTTTGTTAGTTGGTTGATGAAGCTGGTCCCTGCATAATGAACAATCACTCTGATTGAAAATCAGTTGGTTTTGAAAACGCAGAAGAAATGGCCCATGTGAAACAACCTTGAGTATTAATCTCTCTCAATAACTCCTAAAAGGCCCAAACCTAATTGTGAAAGAAACCAGTCTGAAGTGGTTTTAGCTAGTCTCCCAAGAACCAAAACTAGACCAATCGGACTAGTTTGAAGAACTTTATGACTTAATGTTTGGTAGATCTTAATGTATTTGGATCGTCTACATGAGAACATCTTTGATAATGAGATAAACACTTTCAAAAACACTTGGAAAGTCCAAACCTACTTGGTATTGAATCCTAAACCATCTTCTGGCAGCCTATCCTGCAGAAAATACCACTCTAAAATGTTCTTAAGTCTAAAACCATCAAACTAGACCACTAAAACAATCCAACCATTTTGAACCACTTTAAAATATTAGAATCTTCTACGTGAGGACTGATATTTTGTACCTTGTACTCAGGGTTCGGGATCATGGCAGGTTCCCATTCTCCGTCCATGTCTTCATCCCAATCGTCTGGTTTCTTGGCATCAGGGTCGGGAATGTTCTCAGGTTTGTCCCAATCCTAAACATAAAAGCACCATTGGATTCATGTTGATGAACAACTTTTTTAAATATCAAAGATTTCTACACACTACAGCTTTGATGATTGAAAATATACCTCAGGTTTCGTGTCATCAGGATCGTCGATTTTCGCCCGGTCATCCCAATCCTCTGGCTTCTTGGCCTCTGGATCTTTGATCTTTTTTGGAGGAAGGAAATCCCAATCTTCCTCCAGAGAACCTGACTCCACTTTTTCGTTGTCAATTTTCACTTCATACGTCTGGTCTGGCCGCAGGATTAGCGTATACACATGCGTGAGTTCATCGTCCTGATGAGGACAAGCGGAAGAACTGAATTGCAAAGGCTGCAATTGAATCTCAAGATATTTTAAATTTAATAAAAAAAAACAAAACAAAAAAAACATACTTTGCATTTGATGTCCTTCTTGATTAGGTGGTTCTGGCCTTTGTAGTTGAAAATGACGTGAACTTTCTTGGTACTGTAGCCACAAATGTCGGGTCCTACAAGGAAGTTCACAATGAAAGTGACACAAAGATAGTGAATTTCACGTTGCACTGTTTCAATGTGGTTAATGTTTTACTGGCTTTCTTGGTTGAAGAAAGTGACTTTGTGCACATTTTAAAGCCACCAACTGTAACTTACCGAACATGATGTAGTACTGTGAATCGCCATGCATTTCGGTCTGGTCCAAGTCAGCGGGAAATATTTTCACATACCCACCGCCACAGTCAATCTTCTGCTCATGTTTCACAGTGAACTGGACGACAAGTGTTTTACCCTCATTACTAAACGAGTCAAAGCGACTGGATAGAGCATAAAACCGGGCATCTTGACTTGTCTGCAAACCTTGAAGGGGAAAACAAACATTGCATTTTCTTTTAAAAGTCATCTCGCATCTACTTGTACTTATTTGCTTTTCAGATGTAGACATTTGCATAAGCAATCAAGTGCTGGTGAAAGAAGCAGTGACCTCTGACCTTTATCAAGCTCGGCATCACCATAGAACTTCCCTGAGGTCAGTTTCCACTGGCCGTAGTCGGATTTGTGCTTGGATTCGACCCATCGGCTTTTCCAACCATCTGGAAAGACGAAGTTTAGCTGTTAAAAACTATCATATCAATTTTGTATGTTGGAATATTCAATTGTGGGTGCTTTTTCCTTCTTATTTTTAAATGACGTTTTGCAGTCATCTAGCAATAATTTCCTATTACAGTAAATAGAGAACTATATTTAAATAACCTCTACTTTTATTAGAATTTTTTTTCGTTTAAATTTGCATAATCTTTTGCCATATTTCCAAGTAAATATTTACATTTATATGTATATACAAGACAAAAACTGTTTAGTAGTATAAAAAAAAAAAAGTGAACTGAAACCAAAACCCAACACATTTTGAATTCATCAATATTTCCCGTTTGCCATAATCACGCATTAAGTTAAGTACGCATTTAGAAAAGAAAATGTTTGAATCTTTCACAAATCGTATATTCTTAGCATAACTTGTAAATCTTATAACACAGTTTAGTATGCAAATACAGTAAATGAAAGTGACATACAACAAGCTCTGATCACAGAAATGCATGAAAGTAAACTTGCTCAATACACGTTTAAAAGATATTAAAGACATTATTTTGTCATTTTCAAGAAACACTTTCATCTCAGTATAACAGTGACAATGTAGACTATTTGATGTCATTATCGACCGAAGAAGTGCTATTTACCTCCGTCCAGAAATTGTTCTTTAAAATACACATCTGCATGTGCAATGAAAGTCAGTGCAGATATGAAACACACTACCGCAGCGATCCGCATCTCTGCACTGTTAAAGGACCTTTAATAGATGAAGATCCCGATATATAATGAATTACGCTCGAGGTGAAGGGTCCGTGAAATATGGCTCGGTTGTGTTCCTGCACAGATGGCTGAGAACCATTGGCTGAACGCGCAGCCAATCAGAGGAGACCACGAGTGAGGAGTCAGCGCCGTGGGCGGAGCTTCTGCGAAGTACGTGACGTGACCGCGAAGGAAGTGTGTGATTCTTGTTGAGACAGTCAACAAGAAATCTGACATTAAATGTTTAATGACGTTAACACGTGTTTTTAGCTAACATATATTTTATGTTGCTTACTACCACTCATATAATTTAATAATTAAGTAATTGTTCAAATAGTAGGCTAGTAAAGATGTAAATATGGTTTCTTACAAAAAAAAAAAAAAAAAAAAAACCTTCCGGAATAAAGACAAAACCAATGTTTTATCAGTATAAAAATATGATGGTATTAAATGTTCATTTACAATTATGTTTCAATATCGTAAAACTATTGTGCATTGCTGAGTCAAATTTGAATAACATAAAAAAAAGAATAATGATGGGAAAAATCAAAAAATCATTGTCATACTAAATCTAATGCGAGGAAAGTGATTTTTATTTGCATCGATGCAGCAGATTGTTATATAAAGCCATTTAAAATAAAGTAAGATGAATAAATGAATTACACCGCATTGTAGTTTACAGCAATATGCTGTAGTATTAGGAAAACATCCAGCTACTGTAAAATATTGCTGTAATTTTTACAGGAGTTTGTTACAGTGAATGTAATAAAATATGGAGAGACTCTTGAACCTCAGAGAAAGAAAACTTTATTATTAATAAAGACAAGCAAATACAGATGCCATATTGACAGCAACAGTAAAGTATGAACATATAAAGGCATGAATTTATTAATCTCACACATATTTATACTGTATATGGTGAGAAATTTCTTCATTAATCATGCACCTGATGTTTGAATCTGTGTATTGTCTCATTCAGTTTTTATGGATCTGATGTCATAAACCAGAAGAATGACAGTAGCCACGCCCACCAGAGCAGAGAGGACCAATCGGATCACAGCTTCAGTAGAACCACAGCAGTGGACAGAGTCTGAGGAATAAAAACACCAAACTGAGATCAGATCAGTCAATAAACATTAATATCAGCACCAACATCAACTAATATCATCTCTGCTGTACCTGAACATGTGTGACAGAGTTGAGTGATGTCCAGATGTTGAGTCTGGTTGCTGATGGGATTGTTGAGCACACAGCTGTAGCTGTTTTTCTCCTGATATTCCACCTCCAGAGGTAGAGAGAGACTGATGCTGAGATCAGACACACTGATGCTGGACAATAAACTGTTTCCTTTGTACCAGGAGAGAGTCACATGACCCACATTCACCACTGAACACAGCAATGAACAATTCTGCTCTGAGGATGATGATGAAGAACAGTTTCTGCTGATGACAGGAACAGGCAGACGAGCTGAAAACATGAGAGAAAAAAGAAAAATGAGGGTGAATGAAGATATCTCCATTGCTTTCACTCCCCATTTTGGCATGGAGACACAAATGACATAACCCAAATAAAAAGATTGCTGCTCATGGGTCTTTCTGACTAGATACATGATCAACATGATCAACAGCGTCTGAACCGAACTGATTCCTTTCTTGATTGATTCTGAACTGATTCTGTGCTAATGTTATGAGCGCGGGTAAACCGAAGGCTTGAATCAAGGACAATTATCACCAATGACGTAATTACGTAGAGCGCAAAAGAACCGGTGAACCGTTTTCTTCAAAGTTTATTGAATCGAACTGTCTGAAAGAACCGAACTTCCCATCACCACTGGTGATCCGAAAACCTATGCAACTGGTTCTTGACTTGAGAACGAGTCAATCTTTTGTTAGTTATCTGGCTACTGATAGCACGTGAAGGCAGCACATCGAGACAGCCCATGGCAATTTTCATCAGATTGTGTAAATCAGTAGAAAATGAATAGAAATTATGATTCTGTCTGAAGAAATGTGAAGTAAACATGTGTAAATATATCTAGATAGAATTTCTATACCAAATATGACACGAGGATTTATTATTTTGTGCAACATAAATTACTAAACTACTGTCACTGCAACAATATGTTTTTTCCAAAACAGTGGTCAAATATCGAAGCTAGAGTCTTTAATCTTTTTTACTGATGCACAGTTGGTCAAGAGTGTGATATTTTAACATGCTGTGAAAATGAAAGAAACGTCGAAAAGAACCATATGATCAAAGGTATTCAAAAACAAGAGCGTTTAAAAACAATCTGATATAGAATATAAAATACAAACCTGTAAATGTAAAAAAAAATTATAATAATTTCAATTTTGTCATAAATAAACTTTTTTTTTTAACTCACCATAGACAGTGAGAAAGAAAGAAATTCTATTAGATTTGGTCACTAGTTGATAACGTCCAGCATGTTCAGTTGTGATGTCTGTGATGGTCAGAGATCCAGTTTTTCTGTCCAGCTTCAGTTTGTCTCTGAATCTCCCGTCGAGAGCATCATCAAATACAGTGAATCTGTTGTTCGGCTTATAGATTCCAGCTATTAAAGTGTTTACAGGTCCATAATCCCACTGAACCAGATCATCATCCATTATTTCAGTAAGAGCAGAGTTGAGAGTGACTGAATCTCCCTCGTTCACTGGCTTCTTTTTAAAACCAAACACACCTGAAGAACAGAGTTTTTCCACAGATCAAAGTTTAAGTCATGTGATGTTGGTTTAATGAGGTTTCACAAGCATTTATTAATTTTAATGTGAAGTGAAAAATATTCAGCAAAGAAACATATCTGGAATGAATGGAAAAGTAGTTCAAACATTTCATATAGATCAATAACTAAATAAAAAAGAAAAACTTGAGAGCAATGGCACACTGAAAATAATTCTGTTGAGTATCAGTTCAGATCTGAGTTCAATCTTGATGTCACAGTTAAATCACACTTTAATTATTTCCGTAGGAGAATATCAGTAGATGTTTATCCTCTTTGACTAATTTAACTAGTATTTTGTTACATGCTACTAGAACAGAAGCAACTGAAACACATAAAACACATTTCAAACTCACCGTCCAGATGCCAGAAACACAAACAGAACCAAACTAATTTCAGAGACATCTTCTCAAATAAAAACTAATGACAGCAACCCTTAAAATATCTGAAAACACTCAAGATTGATCTGAAACGACTGAACTGTGATACTTATCTGGTTGAATCCTCCCCAAACGTCAGATAGTTTCCGCTCACACGTCCGTCTCCTTTATCATCACGAAAATCAACAAGCTTCTGCTGATTTTACATTTTCAAATTAATTCTGTTCCTGTGTGAAAACCAATAAAAAGTGTGAAATATTGTATTATATATCTGTATTGTGTTATTTAGCATTGCAAGCTCAGACTCGTAATTGACTGCTGATGAATTCACTTCATTGCATCGTAAAGATGTTTTGTGTCGAGAAGAAGATTATGAGGTTCATATTTTCAGGAGAGAAAATTAAGAAATGCTTCACATAAAAACTACACACACACAGAAACCACAAACATTCAGCAGAAGCTGTTTATCCACTGACAGATTAAACCAGACACAACAGCCTCCTCCTGTCATTCAAGTATACTAGACAGGCGATGAGCAGATTCGAACAGACTGTGTGCAGGTGTTTTTTCCATGCAAATTATGTTAAGGATGACGCAAAGATTCGTTCTGTGCTGCTTAGTGTGTGTGGTGCAAAAATCCATGCGCAGCCCTCTGCTATGACTCATGCAAACACAAAGTTGCAGCTACAAGTGAATATGACTTGATTTGAAACAAGCGTATCTGCAGCTTCCTTTGGATAACAAACCAGCTGACTTACTGACTATTAACTCTCACCACAGATTGCAGTTTGGAGTGTCAACAACCGTTTTAAACCATTTTTCAAAAAGGCCCTACCTTCATGGAACAAGACAAAGCTCCAGCCACTCTTGAGGCTTCTTAACTTTTACGATCACTTTCTTCCTAGACCTTTGTCCTGTAGCCCCTGCATCACCTCCTTGACCAGTACGCTACTTGACAGTGGGGAGCAAATTATGAGATGGCATACATTCAGGCGAACGGATTACGTGCTGATGCATAACGATGAAAAGAAACCCCTGGCAGTGGTTTGCGATGCCTTGTCCTATGTGTTTGGGGCTTCATTGTTTCACTTGGAGCGTGATGGCCAGAAAAAGCCTATTTGCTTAAATGAGCGATTATGCCCAGATTGATAAGGAAGCATTTGCAGTTGTTTCCACTGACAGAAAGTTTCACCAGTACCTAGCAGGTCGCCAGTTCATGATTTTTTACGGACCACAAGCCCCTGCTTGATGTGTTTCCGTGATTACGCACAATTTTTTTTATCGGATAGTCGTTTTGTCCACACAGATTCTGTGTTTTCGGAAGGTGAAACCACTATTTTTTTAAACCGGGTCCCAGAGTGGAAAAATCAGAAAACGCAGTCTTTGCATTTTTATGTGGACGGTGCCATCAGTATATTTTCTAAAATGATGATGTCATCACCCAACGTGTCACTGGTTTCACTGGTTTTGTGTGGAGGCAGATATTTCTTGATACGATGCCATGTTGACGGGATTTTTTTGTTAGAACAAGGGAAAAAAAACATCTGTGAAATAATCATGCAGCATCTTGATATGCCACACCTGTGAGGTGTATGGATTGTCTCGGCAAAGGAGAAGTGCTCACTAACACAGATTTAGACAGATTTGTGAACAATATTTGAGAGTAATAGACCTTTTATGTATGTAGAAAAAGTCTCAGGTCTTTGAGTTCCGCTCATGAAGAATGGGGGCAAAAACAGAAGTGTTGCTTTTATAACTTTGTTCAGTGTATATTCAGTACTTTAATAAACATTTTTTTTTAAATGTACATGTGGTTTTCTCTTGACAATTTATAGTATTTATAATAACAAAATCAAAACTTTTTATCAGTATAAAAAGAAGCTTAATTAAGTAAACATTTGCAAATAATATTTACAATAATTAGGGTTGGGCAAGTTAGCATTATTATTGCATTAACACATTAATTGATTAACACCGACAATAATTTTATTGTGCAGCAGAGAAGCACTTGCTCAACACAGTGGAGTGCATTGTTTTCTTTACTTTGTGGTTTATTATGGGACACGTTAACACATGTCCCTCTCACAATATATTACTTTATAGTTCTATCGCTTTAGCCACTCAGAAATATTCATGCAATCATGCAGCATGTATCTGGAGATCTGCACTCCAGCATGATACAAGCATAACTTGTTTTTCTATAGCAAACTATAAAATATTTTTTATAAAATTGTCAATGTCTTGGTGGTGACAAATAGCCTGATTTATATTTTATTTAATTACATTAATGTTATATGTTTATTTAGGCTACAATAAATATTTTAACTGCTACTATGTAACAGCACCTTATTTGTTTAAAGTGTTTGCAAACCAAATTTACACTTCTATTCATATGGCATTAGGCTTACTTTTAAATGAAAAAAAAATATATATATATACAATACAATACACTACTTTAAAATGCATTATTCGTTTTGTGCATAACCATGCGATTAATTGCAATTGATCACATACATTAATGCGATTAATCACATTTTTTAAAAAAATCGTTGCCCAGCACTAAAAATTATGTTTTGATAATGTAGGACTGTAGATGATGCTCTCTGAACTTCTGTATTCCTCCAGACGGCACTCGATATTATAAATGCTACAAAACATAAACAGACTCTTGAAGCTCAGTGAGAAAACTTTATTGATAAAGACAAGCAAATACAGAAGACAAATGAATAGTACAGTGAGATCAGAGTCTTATCTGAGAGAAATATAATCAACAAGCTTTTAAACTGCATCTGTACAATAAAAACATTATTAGACAATTACATTTTAAAAGCCCTTAAACCCTGAATCAAATATTACATTTATATAAAAAAAGAAAAAAGAAAGCCTGATATAATGAATAATTCAAAGTAAATTTATATATATTAATATAGAAACCACACAAAACACACTTGAAGAAATTTTTAAAGTTCAGCGTCTCCTTCAGATTTCAATTCCTGAAAAAGATGAACATATATAGACACAAATATTCAGAATTTAATTTTTTTTTTTTTAAGAAATGACATCATGAATCATGCACCTGATGTGCGAATCTGTGTATTGTCTCATTCAGTTTTTATGGATCTGATGTCATAAACCAGAAGAATGACAGTAGCCACGCCCACCAGAGCAGAGAGGACCAATCGGATCACAGCTTCAGTAGAACCACAGCAGTGGACAGAGTCTGAGGAATAAAAACACCAAACTGAGATCAGATCAGTCAATAAACATTAATATCAGCGCCGACATCAACTAATATCATCTCTGCTGTACCTGAACATGTGTGACAGAGCTGAGAGATGTCCAGATGTTGAGTCTGGTTGCTGATGGGATTGTTGAGCACACAGCTGTAGCTGTTTTTATCCTGATATTCCACCTCCAGAGGTAGAGAGAGACTGATGCTGAGATCAGACACACTGATGCTGGACAATAAACTGTTTCCTTTGTACCAGGAGAGAGTCACATGACCCACATTCACCACTGAACACACCAATGAACAATTCTGCTCTGAGGATGATGATGATGATGAAGAACACTGTGAAGAGTTTCTGCTGATGACAGTAACAGCTAGACGAGCTGCAAACATGAGAGAAAAAAGATAAATAAGAACAAATCTAATCAACAATCTTATTTTCAGTTCAATCAGTGTGTTAAATGAGTGTTTATATGACGCATTTCACATGATAAAATAAAAAATTAGCAAACAGTTAAAAACAAGAATTTTTGAAGGACAGAACAAATGATCTCTACTCACCATAGACAGAAACACGGAAAGCTTTTAATGACCGTTTTACTCCAATTATCACTAGTGCATAATCTCCAGCATGTTCAGTTCTCATGTCGGTGATGGTCAGAGATCCAGTTTGATTGTCCAGCTTCAGTCTGTCTCTGAATCTCCCGTCAAGAACATCATCATTTACAGTGCTGAATTTTTCCCCTACATCGATACGTGCAATTAAACTGCTTTCATTTCCAAACCTCCACTGAATCTGTTCATTATCCAAAATTTTAGTTAGATTAAAGTTTAGAGTCACAGAATCTCCCTCCTTCACTGATATTTCATCTGTATCACCAAACACACAGAAAACACATGGACACAGGTTTGTCACAGATTAGTGTTATTAAATAAGATTGTTTACAAAAGGAATGTTTGAAACTAAAATTTGAATTGAATAATTGAAAGATTAAAGCAAATGAATAAAACAGTTCAAACAAATATTTAACCCACCATAGACACCAAGAATGAAAATTATATTAATATATTTGTTCTCTACTTTATAAAATCCAGTGTCTTCAGTTGTGATGTTTGTGATGGTCAGAGATCCAGTTTGATTGTCCAGCTTCAGTCTGTCTCTGAATCTCCCATCAAGAACATCATCAAATACAGTCATTCTGTCGGCCGTTACATTGATTTCAGCTATTAATGTTTTTTCAATCCAAAACTTCCACTGAATCACATCATCACCATTTATTTCAGAAAGACCAGAGTTTAGAGTGACTGAATCTCCCCCCATCACTATCACTGATTTCAGCCCTGTAGCTCCAAACACACCTGAGAACAGAGTTTTCGACAGAGTTGTTCACAGATTAACAATTAATTGATGTTGGTTTGATGAAGCTTCACTAAAATACTTCTAAATCATTTAAATTAACTAATAATAATAAATAATATTCTGCAGCAGTACAAAGAAAAAAAAAACTGATTCATATATGGAACAAAATCCCTTGAGTTTGTCAGCCCTGTATTCCTGTGTCTTGTTTTTGCTAGTCATGTGCTCCCCATTACTCAGTTTATCCCTTGTTGATTAGGTTCATTGATGTCAGGTGTTAATTGTTTAGTTCCTGGTATTTAAGCCCTGAGTTTTCCTGTATCCTGCATCCAGTGTTATATGTCAAACTTCTGTGCTACGCATGTGTTCCTGCTTGTTAGTCTTAATTTGGATGAATGAAGATGGTTCCTTGTGTTATTCTCTATCATCTCTGTGCTCCTCGTTCCACTGAACTTAACAGTAAGTGGTGCCCCTTCTCCTAATTTTTGTTTCCTTTTTAAAGTTTTGTTTTCCGTTTTCCCCCCACCATCATGGAAACTGCCGCAAGACAAGCTCACCAGCCGCTCAGGAGTCAAGTCCACTGGCCACTCAAAAGTCAAGCCCGCTGACCTCATTGTCAAGCCCACTGGTCCTTACATTGTTAAACCCACTGGCTCTTACACTTTCAAGTTGATTCACAATTTTCACAATTTCACAATTCACTCCCAAGCCCTCAGCTGACAACAGCCATCTCCCTCATCTCAACCTATATGAGGAATCATTAGTCAAAAAGCCAAAGAGTCCACTCTATTGTCGACTCCAGCCCGAGTCCACTCCAGTGTTGGCTTTAGCCCCTGAGTCTGCTCCATTGTTGACTCCAGCCCCATAGTCTGCTCCAGTGTCAGCTCCAGCCCCTTAGTCTGCTCCAGAAAGGGCTCCATTTCCTGCATCCAGCCCAAAGAGGGCTCCAGTCCCAAGTCCGCTCAGAATAAAGACTCTGTTCCCAAATTAAGCCAGAGAGAGCTCCTGCTACAAGACATAACCCAGAGAGAGCTCCTGTTCCCAAATTAAGCCCAGTGAGGGCTCCTGTTCCCGTGTCCAGCCCAGAGAGGACCCCTGTTCCCTAGTTAAGCCCAGAAAGTGCTCTAGTCCCAACATCCAGCCCAGAGAAGGCCTCTGTTCCCACATCTGGCCATGTAACCTGAAATCTCCTATTAGGAACTATAGGACTAACTATAGGCTCTTTAGTTTGCCTGCTCTGCCATGGCCTCCTGAGTTCCCTGCTCCACCATGGCTCCCTGGACTGTCTGATCTCTCTGATCATTACACAAAGATGTATCTATGGATCTGTCTGTTCGAGTCTCAAATGATTCAAATCATCTATCTCCTTTCAAGTGGAAATTTGTGGAGCATGGAGATTGCCCACTGGAAGCTCACAATCTGGACTTAATTCAGCTTGAGTGCCTTAATAACTATCCAGACCACTCGCTCTGTGTTTTCCTATACACCAGCCTGAGCAAGCGGTCAAAGGCATGCATTCCAGTGGACAGTCCTAAAGAGGATTTTGCTGCCTTTGTAGAGTCAGTGCTGGTAGGAGATAAAGCAGCCCTCAAAACAGCAACAACCAATCTGTCCTGTGGCATCAAAAATGCAAAATGGTCATATGCTCAAAAAATCAACAATCACTTCACAGACAGCAGAGACACACGGAGCTTGTGGCAAGACATTCAGACCGTCACTGACTACAAGCCCCCGCCATAGGCCTGTGATAATGAAACATCCTTCCCAGATGCACTCAACCACTTTTATGCAAGGTATAAAATCAAGGAATATGCAGAATGACACAGCTGCATAAAAACTGCCCATATCTCCCAATGACCAGGCATTCTGTCTGTCTCCAACCGATGTAAGGATGACATTAGCTTGGACTACTGTCCTTTATCTGCAATCATGATGAAGTGTTTTGAGAGGTTAGTCATGCACAACATCAAAACCAGCCTACAAAACACACTGGGTTAGGGTTAGGGTTACGGTCCTCCACCCTCGACCTAGCTCTTACCCACCTAGAAAATAAAGATGACTATGTTAGAATGATGTTCATCGACTTCAGCTCAGCATTCAACATAATAATCCCACAACAGCTCATTAATAAACTGAAGCTGCTGGGTCTAAATACCTCCGTCTGTAAATTGATTTTTCTAAATGGAAGACCTCAGTCAGTCGGAGCACTTCCACACTGAGCACAGGTGCCCCACAAGGCTGTGTGCTCAGCCTGCTGCCCTTCACACTTGCTGACCCATGACTGCACTGCCAAGTTCAGGTCCAACCACATCATCAAGATTGCAGAAGACACAACTGTGGTAGATCTGTTCAGTAACAGCGATGAAGCACACTACAGAGAGGAAGTTCAGCTTGCTGAATGATGTGGGACTAACAATGGACTTCGAGTGAAACTCCGTTGACACCCCAAACTGACCATCGACAGCTCGACTTTGGAGAGAGTCAACCGCACTAAATTCCTGGGGGTGCACATCACAGAGGATCTCACCTGGACCACCATCACCATGTCACTCTCCAAGAAGGCAGAACATCACCAACACTTTCTCCACCAGCTGAAAAAAGCAAATCTCCCTCCACCCATCCTCACCACTTTCTACAGGGGCAACATAGAGAGTGTGCTGACCAGCTGCATCACTGTCTGGTATGGGAACTGCAGTCCTGCTGACTGCAAGACCCTCCAGCGGACAGTGAACAGAGAAAGGCAAAGATCATCGGTGCCCCTCTGCCCTCCATCCTGGACATCTTCCTTACACATTGTTCCAGCAAAGCCAACAGTATCATGAAGGACCACACCTATCCCTCTCACAGTCTCTTCAAGGTCCTACAACCAGAAAGACGGTACCAGAGCATCATAGTCCACTACTCCAGACTGCTCTACAGCTTTTTCCCCCAGGCTGTGAAAGCCCTGAACTCAAATCACCCTGCCCTCCTCTGAAACCCTACACAAACCCCATACCTCCTGAAACATGGACCATCTCACCTCCTCCACCCTCCAACCTTACCACATTACAAAAAAACTGTCTGAACCTATCTTTTTTTTCTGTGCAATTCGAAGTGTGCTAAACACAGGTGCGTGGGCATGTACAAACCACCTGTAGTAACACTCTCCTCTATGCACACTAGACACTTTTCACACACACTGCTGTGTGTACATAATCCCCAACAAAACACTCAGTAATATGTTTACATGTTCATGCACTACAAATCGTCTTGCATTGTTCCGCAGCCTTCTGCTTGACTTACAGTATGAGGTTTCTTTTTGCACATGTACAGTATTATGTGAAGCATTTGTATAGTTTTTTTTTTTTTTTTTAGTTTATGTATAGGTAAACATTTATATATAGTATATCTATAGTCAAAATCTGTCAGTGGGTTAGTTGTGTATAGGTTTATACTGCTTTACGTAATTGTTGTATGTCTGTATTTATATAGCACCATAGTCCTGTGAGGCACGACATTTCATTCCACTGTATGTCCACAAATGTAGAGGAATGACAATAAAGCTCAACTTGACTTGACTTGATACTCTGAGTTTACTGAAGAAAACCTGCTCCTGACCAGGTTAGGTTCACATTGTAAGGTTTGTTAATACTTTCTCGGTATTAACAAACCTCCCATTCTGAAACAGAAAACCCAGTTTTCCTCATTTCAGGGTTATCATACTCAGAGTTATCACTTAATCTCCTTTTTTAAACGGGCCTCAGATGTAATCAGATTGACGACTACGGAGTCAATATAATGCCGTATATATATACACACACACACAAAAAAATGTTTTGCAAAAGAAAATAAAGTTTTGCTTTATACCTATTTTTGTTTGCATAATTAAATTAACCAGTAATATATTACATGGTACAAGAATGGAAACAACTGAAGGCATAAAAACTCATTTCAAACTCACCAACTAGACGCCACAAACAAAAACAGAACACAACTGCATGAAACATCTTCAACACTTTCAGTCCACAAATATGAAAAGATAAACTCTTCAAAACTGGTTCAGTAATAATATGATGTGAAGCTTCCGTGTAGTAGTTGTGTGAAAATCCACCTTCATCTAAACTAACCACACACCTTTAAGTGTTAATGCATGTAACGTCTAGCTCTTTTTTTCTCTCTGATTAATTCACATCCTATGAACATTGTCACTTCGAGCTCCAGTGTCCCACAACATCCTGTGTAGGTCAATGATGTAATGTTCAACAGAAATAAACTGACCCACTGAAACACATTTAGGACCTACACCTGGCGCAATGTGACAAAAGGCAAGGCACAAGTGTTTGGGCTAGTTTCAGCATGACGCTGTTCTCATTTTTAAGTCCTGTACCTGTTGTTTATATAGCAAATGCATTTCCGTGCCCATGGGCATGCTGGTCTAAAAAATAGGTTTATTTAGCTGCATTGTAAGTGGGTTGCTATTTTGAGGAAGTGAAAATGGTCTGCGCCATAGACCAACTCAAACCTGGTCTAAAGTCAATGGCACCATTTTTTTTTGTTATTTACAGAGCATGTTAGTAGAAAATGCACCTCTGGGCGGGTCCACAACACACATTCACTTTGCTTATTACAAACAGGGACACGCAATAGCACACAAATATGCCAAATATTAAAAATGAATGGATTACAGTGTTAAATAATATTATTGTGAAGGCTACATAAATCTAAAAATATCATCATGGATAATAATTTCATGTTTTAGAATTAGGCTTCCTATTTGCTTGTGCATGAGCAGATTAATTTGCTCTCGCATTCAGTCTGTGCACCTTAAATTTACACCATTTAAATAGCGAATTCGCCAAGGTGCGAACATAACTCGCTTTTAAAGGAAATGGGAGATCAGACTCAAATTGTTTTATTGCACGTTATGCCCAAAAGAGTGCAGACGGTTTCTCCCATCATTATACTTACAAAAGTGGATTTGGAAACACCCTATGTGCACTTGCGCCTTGCGCTTTAGACCATTCGCTTAGATTGTTAAAATAGGGCCCTTTAAACTCATCAACCAGATGCCACAAAATGGACATTTTACACCCTTAGAGACATAAGCCAAAGCAATTGCATTGATGATCCAGTGTGACAGCCTTTGCTTGAACAATACAGGACTTTTGTGTACAAGCAGGCCTTTTGTGCGCCCTCCAAAGCATACAACTAGCTGCTCCGAGAGTCTGAACAGTCTAGAGCACTTGGTATAAATATACACCGCACATACAGGGCACAGCAAAAGTGTATTAAGCGGCTCCGGCCCAACCAGTGTTTTGGGACAGAAAGGAGATAGTGTTACAACCTGCACTTTAAATGGAGTCGAAAGCACTTTAGGTGCATAACCCTTCCTAGACTTTAAGTTGTGTTTGAAATCACCTGGCCCAAACTCAATACACAAGTCGTCAGTTATCTTGTCATGCACCTCAGGGAAAAAGGCGCTGAGGATGATGAAGATGAAGAACAGTTTCTGCTGATGACAGGAACAGGCAGACGAGCTGAAAACATGACAGGATGAAAAAAAAATAATACAAATGAAGATATTGAAGTAGACGAGGAAGAAATATGGGGAATGACAACTGATCAAAAGTAGAGCATTTAAAAATGGGATGTGGATTTGCACAAACAGGTTCAACTGATATTTAACTTTGCAATGAAACACACAGAGATCAAACAGAATCAGGGTTTGTCACAGATAAATACTGTTAAATATCTTCATACAGGTTTACTCAATTTAATAGTTGACGGCTCTATTCCTCCCTTCTGTATTCTCAGATGTATAAACAGAAAACGCAACACTGTGCATTATGGGAAGTGTAGATAAATTAACAGTGTTGTTTGTTTACATCACGTTATGCCTTGCGAAATGAAAACAATGTTTTTGTTTTCCACGATCAAAACTTCGTGATTTAGAACAGTTTGGTGTTCGATATTCATGCAATTATGGTGAAAACCAAACACATTATCATGTATTAAACATAATCGTGTTTGTTAAATATGTTTTTGTTTTTTTTTGGAAATCAGTTTATTAAATAATGTAAACTTGACTGACTGTTTCACTTCCACTTTAAAATATTGATATTAAAACTCAGAACATTCAGTCCTTCTCGTTGAATCGCTTAAGTAAATGAACACAACTTATTCTCTGAAAGTTCATGATGTCAAAAAAGGAACCATTTAACCCCTAGGCCATCGCTCTCACCTTTTCCCCTCATGACAATATCCGTGACCCTGGACAGCACTGGATGATTGCATGTGCCCTTACATACCTCCGCAGCTGCTACAGGAGCCCTTTAATCTTGACTGAAGCAGAACATTTGAACCACGTGTGGCTTTCTTTTTGTCAGGAAAAGGCAGTCTGGACAGTCTGTCTGTGTTACTATGTAATTCTGACTTTCGGTACTTGATGTCATAGGTATGAGAGGATAACAAAGCCCACCTCTGCATCCTATAGCTGTGAGAGAGGGAATGCCCCGGTGTGGGCTGACGATTGCAGTGAGCGGGCGATGATCTGTCAACAATGTCAACTTCGTTATGAAGATGAATTGATAGAACTTATACATACCAAGCAATCTTGTATAAAGGTTAGTGAGAGGTTTGATGAATGAAATGAGGGATTAAAATGATGTGAATAGATAGCTGCCAGTAAAAAAATAAAAAACTATGTTGGGCATCAATTGAATTTTAATGAATGTGATTCCGATTCTTATTGATTTCTAATTTTGAATGCTCTTTTTTTTTTGCTCTAATGAAAAAGTCTACCATTGCTATTGTGACGAACTACACTTTTACGTGCATCTGATTTACTGTGTTCATGCATTTAAGACACTTATATTAAGTTATACGTTTTTTCTGTATATTTTCATTTTTAAAATCATATTTATTATGCTATACATTTAACTTAGCCTTACATTAAATAAATATATAAATAAAGTAGTAAAACCTGCAGCGATGGTGTTGCTGAGGAAGTGACAGTGACTTCGACATCCTTCTCTCTTCTGAGTGTCATAATCAGTCTCTTTATATTTTTATTTTCTCTTCTGGTAAATCATTTAAATCACATCATGTATTGTATTTATTTTTCTCTTCAATCGAATACAAATGCAAAAATTGTAATTTCTCTAGCTCCCGTTCACCGCTGTGGAAGTTTTTATTAAACTATGATGACTTCTAGTTCCAAGAATTCAAGAAATGGGAAAACTAATTCATTGAACTCTCAGATTATTTAAAAGAAGAGAATAAACATTTGCATTATTTATTATATATTAATTATTTTTTATTATTTTGTTAATTTGTTAATCTACAATTATCAATAATTAAGGATTACAATAAACTCAGAAATCACTAAGAAGAAATCCAAATGACAAATTAAAAAATTAGTTGAAACAGTAACAGTGTAAAAGCCAGATATCAGCAGTAATCAGTATATAGTTTGTGAGGAAACAGAAACAGGGAGAGTTTGATTATTGTTCTGTGATGAAACCGGTGTAAATCACCGTCGTCTCGTCTGATTCCTGTAAAACAAAAGGCCAAAGGAGAAAAACAAACCTGATAAATAAACATTTACAAAAAACAGAAGTTTTCTACTAATTCTTCAAGAAGATTCATAATTCATTAGACCTGAACCTTGTTAGGAAAAATGCATCAATTGAGCGAGTATTATGGGATATGAGTCAGTGTTTGTTTCATTTTTATATTACTAGAACTTTTATTGTGAACTTTTAGCACAAAAGAAAAACTTTAAAAACATTAACAAAAAAAGATTTGATTATTACAGAGCCTTTGAGGAGACATGGTCGGTTCATTTAGTTTTGTCATGGCCACAACATAATAACTTGTGGGAACGTGATATTATGTCGTGGCCACTAGATATTAATTTGAGGGGACATCATATTAACTCATGGGAACGTGATATCATGCTGTGGCCATGAAATATACATTTGAAGGAACGTCATATTAACTGAGTCCCTTTCACACGACCATTCCTGAAAATACACGTTAGAGTCCTGGCAATTGTTCCCAGGTCACTCGATTTTTCCCATTTCACACTGCCAGTGATTACCCGAAGTATGTGCATGCATTCACACACAACCCGTAAAGGTCCTGTAATGACACGTGACATCAGGATGTGACGTGTAAGGTACGAGTCGAAAACGCTATCCATAAGAAATGGATGTCTTTCCCTCAACAAAAGAAGTCCCACGAGTTACTATGTCGTGGCCCCAACAAAACTAAGTGAACCGACCATGTCATCTTACAGGCACCGTAGAATATGGTGCGCCTGAGACGCAATATGTGAACGGCCCCTTACTTATAGCCTTGTTTGCTGCTCTTTAATTTCATTCTTTGTCATTTATGTGAAATTCTGTACCACAACTTAACAGTTTAGCTTTATGGATTAAATTTTTTTATCTGTTGAACACCAAACATAAACAAAAAGAAGTAATAAACTCATTATTTTCATTAATTTTACAAAGTAAACAATTTGTTTGTTTTATATATCATTGCTCTTTTTGTTGTCTTTGATTGCTTCCACTGTCTTCATCTGTAAGTCGCTTTGGATAAAAGCGTCTGCTAAATGAATAAATGTAAATGTAATGTAAATGTTTGCATTTGCACTAGCATATTCACGCAGCACTGTCTCGCGAGTGCAGTGCACGTTTTTGAATTCAACGGTCGAGAAGAGATTGATCCCCGTCTACTGATTTAAATTGATGGTCTGACGGAAATGTTGTTGTGGTGAGTCAGAGAAATACATTCTTTTTAAAGTAATTTACTTTTAATAAACCTTAAACCCATTAGTAATTAAGTTGTCAATGTTTCTACAGCGGATTTACACTAAAACACGAAAGAGTCTGAACCGCGACAGTGTCACAAGTTGCCTTACATCCATACGTTTTGTTGTGCTTGTTGCAAACTGTTAAATTTTGTGTTTTCTGATCTTAAGCTTAGAAAAAAAGATGCAAGACTTCAAACTTTCCAGTACTCCTGTGTACTGATAATCCGGGTTCCACCCAGTCCCAGGAGGTTTGTCTGTTTTATCCTTCTTCACTAAAATGTCTTAAAATTGCTTAGTTATTGAGCAGTAATGCTAGGAGATTGTATATATACAATAGGAATTTTGTTATTTACTACTTTTTTTCAAATTATATTAAACCTGGAAAATATTGGAGAAGAATAATTAAGTTATCAGGAGCACATTATTGTGATAAATGCTGAACTATGTAAAAGACAACCTGACTACACCAACATATCAAAAATCGAATGAGATGCGCTCTTTTTAAAAGAGTTTATTTAATGACAAAATCAACATGAGAGGTCATGGACATGTTCCCATTTCTTCGGGTTCCACAAATTGTGAGTATTTGTTTTTAGTGTTGTTTCCTTTGAGTTTAGTATTTCCACTGCATTTTCACTTTTTTTTTTTTTTTTGTATGAATAAAAAGTCAAATTTGTTTTAATGAATTTTTCTTTCTTTTTTTGGTAGCTGCTGCATGAAGTGAAGATGCGATATGGAAGGACCTTCATCTTAATCTAGAGACTGCTCTTTAAGTTAAATTAAATTAAATTTATGCATTTAGCAGAGGAGACTTACAGTGCATTCAGGCTATCAATTATTTACCTATCAAGTGTTCCTGGGGAATCGAACCCCCAACCCCACAATGCATTCACAGAAAACATCACGTTTCTCTTCTGTCTGGACAATGTAAGTTTTGATATGTCATGTCTTTGTGTTCACGAACCCGCTACCAACTCCCGAACTGATTCAAATGATTCGCGATCGCCAAACTGACTTAAATGATTTGCGAACCTGCTTTGAACTCCCGAACTGACACAAATGATTCGCGATCCCGCACCGACCTCCCGAACTGATTCAAATGATTCGCGATCGCCAAATTGACTCAAATGATTCGCGAACCCGCTTTGAACTTCCGAACTGACTCAAATGATTCGCGAACCCGCTTTGAACTCCCGAACTGATTCAAATGATTCGCGATCCCGCTCCGAACTCCCGAACTGACTCAAATGATTCTGGAAAAATGAGTGGCATCGCTTCCATTATGAGCGCACATACGGTGCACTTACATTTAAAATAATGATCTTGAGAGCGCAAAAGACGCGATATGTGAACTGCCCTTTACTTATAGCCTTGTTTGCTGCTTTTTAATTTCATTCTTTGTCATTTATGTGAAATTATGTACCACAACTTAGTTTTGCTTTATGGATTATTTTTTTTTTTATCTGTTGAACACCAAACATAAACAAAAAGAAGTAATAAACTCATTATTTTCATTAAGTTTACAAAGTAAACAATTTGTTTGCATTTGCGCTAGTGTTATACTCCTGTAAAGGATGATATTAAATGAATGAGCATTCAAGCGATGTTTCCTTACCGATGCTTTATCATGAATCATTATAAATGATGTGAATTGCACAAGTGCATAGTCTCACACTTTTCAACAGTACAATCAAAAAGGCATAGTACCAACACAGTATTGACTTAGATGCTGTTACTGTAACCACAAATCACAATTTATGACACAAGGCCAGGTATGTAAATAGGTCCACTCGACTACATAGTCTTTTCAGGGCGTCATACATACACTATCAGTGAATAAGCATGAAATAAACTCATAACAGAAGGAATAAGGAATAACAACATATATAATGAATAAAGTATAACATGAAATGCATACAACAGTAAATACGTTTTACTTCATGTCCTAATAACCAGCGTGCGAGCTAATCACGGCAAATTTATGCTAACCATGTGATCGGACTTGATGGTTAACATTAAACCGAGTTTATGAACATATCAATCATATGCATCTCGAAAAACAATTAATATAGAGAACAAGTTTTTCTTACAAAACGATTATAGCAATGATAGTGTGCCTTATGTACATTTTATACCTGTAAAGGATGATATTAAATGAATCAGCATTCAAGCGATGTTTCTTCACCGATGCTTTATTATTAATGAAGCATATCGCGAGAACTCCCGCACGCAGTGGCGCGCACCTTTTCATTCAACCAATCACACACATCCATCTCCAGCTATGATAATATACATATTAAATCGGAACGATAACTCTTATGAAAAATCCAGAAAAAGTTGTAACATGTATTTTGATTAACAAAGCATTTATAATACGATAGGAATGATAGAAATCAAATATCAAATCAAAGAAAATGGATATTGATAATTGTGCATCATGTCACATGAAATATACACAAGAATAAACTGATAATAATTATAATTATAATTATGATAATTATTCAGGATACCACACTAGCATATTCACGCTGCGCTGTCTCGCGAGTGCAGTGCACGTTTTTGAATTCCAACGGTCGAGAAGAGATTGATCCCTGTGATTTAAATTGATGGTCTGACGGAAATATTGTTGTGGTAAGTCAGAGAAAAACATTCTTTTTAAAGTAATTTACTTTTTATAAGCTTTAAACCCATTAGTAATTAAGTTGTCAATGTTTCTACAGCGGATTTACACTAAAACACGAAAGAGCCTGAACCGCGACAGTGTCACAAGTTGCCTTACATCCGTCAGTTTTGTTGTGCTTGTTGCAAACTGTTAAATTAAGAGTTTTCCGATCCTAAGCTTAGAAAAAAAGATGCAAGACTTCAAACTTTCCAGTACTCCTGTGTACTGATAATCCGGGTTCCACCCAGTCCCAGGAGGTTTGTCTGTTTTATCCTTCTTCACTAAAATCTCTTAAAATTGCTTGGTTATTGAACAGTAACACTAGGTGATTGTAGATATACAATAGGAAATTTGTTATTTAATACTTTTTCAGATTATATTAAACCTGAAAAATATTGGAGAAGATCAATTAAGTTTTCAGGAGCACATTACTGTGATAAATGCTGAACTATGTAAAAGACAACCTGACTACACCAATATATCAAAAATCTAATGAGATGCGCTCTTTTTAAAAGATGATTTAATGACAAAATCAACATGAGAGGTCATGAAAATGTTCCCATTTCTTCTGGTTCCACAACTTGTGAGTATTTGTTTTTAGTGCTGTTTCCTTTGGGTTTAGTATTTCCACTGCATTTTCACTTTTTTTTTTTTTTGTATGAATAAAAAGTCAAAATTGTTTTAATGAATTTTTCTTTTTTTTTTTTTTTTTTTGGTAGCTGCTGCATGAAGTGAAGATGCGGTTTGGAAGGACCTTCATCTTAATCTAGAGACTGCTCTTTAAGTTAAATTAAATTAAATTTATGCATTTAGCAGACGAGACTTACAGTGCATTCAGGCTATCAATTATTTACCTATCAAGTGTTCCTGGGGAATCGAACCCCCAACCCCACAATGCATTCACAGAAAACATCACGTTTCTCTTCTGTCTGGACAATGTAAGTTTTGATATGTCATGTCTTTGTGTTCGCGAACCCCGCTACGTACTCCCGAACTGATTCAAATGATTCGCGATCGCAAAACTGACTCAAATGATTCGCGAACCCGCTTTGAACTCTCGAACTGATTCGATTCGCGAACCCACTCCGAACTCCCGAACTGATTCAATAATCCGCTATCCCGCTACGAACTCCCGAACTGATTCAAATGATTCGCGATCGCCAAATTGACTCAAATGATTCGCGAACCCGCTTTGAACTCCCGAACTGACACAAATGATTCGCGAACCCGCTACGAACTCCCGAAATGATTAAAATGATTCGCGATCGTCAAACTGACTCAAATGATTCGCGAACCCGCTTTGAACTCCCGAACTGATTCAAATGATTCGCTATCCCGCCACAAACTCCCGAACTGATTCAAATGATTCGCGATCCCGCTCCGAACTCCCGAACTGACTCAAATGATTCTGGAAAAATGAGTGGCATCGCTTCCATTATGAGCGCACATACGGTGCGCCTACATTTGAAATAATGATCTTGAGAGTGCAAAAGACGCGATATGTGAACTGCCCCTTACTTATAGCCTTGTTTGCTGCTTTTTAATTTCATTCTTTGTCATTTATGTGAAATTATGTACCACAACTTAACAGTTTTGCTTTATGGATTAATTTTTTTTTATCTGTTGAACACCAAACATAAACAAAAAGTAGTAATAAACTCATTATTTTCATTAATTTTACAAAGTAAACAATTTGTTTGCATTTGCGCTAGTGTAATGCTCCTGTAAAGTATGATATTAAATGAATGGACATTCAAGCGATGTTTCTTCACCGATACTTTATCATGAATCATTACAAATGATGTGAATTGCACAAGTGCATAGTCTGAATAAAAATAAATATAAAAAGTCTAGAATAAAGTCTAAGAATAAAAAGTCAAAATTGTTTTAATGAATTTTTCTTTCTTTTTTTTGGTAGCTGCTGCATGAAGTGAAGATGCGGTTTGGAAGGACCTTCATCTTAATCTAGAGACTGCTCTTTAAGTTAAATTAAATTAAATTTATGCATTTAGCAAACGAGACTTACAGTGCATTCGGATAGTAAATCAACATATTGGAATGATTTCTGAAGGATTATGTGACATTGAAGACTTGAGTAAAGGCTGATGAAATATATATTGTGGCGAGTGGGGTGGGGCTGAGAGACGTGGGAACGAGGAGTGAGGCCAGGTGTAGTGACTGGAGATGAGCTACACCTGCGACTCACCTCCGGTCTCGAGTCCCACATAGGAGATGGAAGGATATAAAACTGGAGCGACGACCGTGAAGGACGAGAGAGGACCAGGCCTGGGCCTTATTTTATGTTTTGCTTTTTATTTGCGCGCACCAGTCATCCGTGAGGGGCTGGTGCGCTGTTTTGTGTTTATTTTGAATTATTAAAATGTCTTTTGATTGTCCGCCGGTTCCCGCCTCCTTCTTCCGGATGAATATGGAGATTTTATTATTACAGTGGTGCCAAAACCCGGGAGAAGGAGGGACGCACCGCTGAAGATCCCTCGCCGCTGTGGTGAATCCGCGGTGCCATCGACGCACGAGGCGGTGGGCTGGAGCGAGTTGCCGGGACGGGCGAGCACGCTGCCGGCCGCCCACAATATGGAGGGGCGGCTGGCATCCGTGAGCGAGCGGAGGAGTCGGCGCCGTTCGCCAGGGGGCCGGAGCCTGCTGCCTCCGTGAATGAATACGGAGGAGCAGGGAACGGGGGTCTCCTGCCGGCTGCCCAAAACCGGAGGAGCCGTCGCCGTCCACTGGGCGGCGGAGGAGTGTCGTGCCTTCCGCCGAGGGCCGTCCAGTGCCACTGCCAGGCACCGTGGAGGAGATCACCCAGCTGGTGGAGGGCCGAGCAGCAGTGCGTCTTGGAACCGGAATGTTTTTTTTGTGTGTTTTTTTTCTCTCTCGTCCCTGTCACTCCTCCTTCCATCTCCTTTTCTCTTGCCTCGTCTGTCCTACCCCCAGGTTCCTGCAGGTCCCCGTGAGCGGTCCCCCCCGGAGGGAGGGGGGGGGGGAGTAGAGCGCAGTCTCGGGAGTACCCCCCGGCCTGCGAGTGGGGCGGGGCTGAGAGACTTGGGAACGAGGAGTGAGGCCAGGTGTAGTGATTGGAGATGAGCTACACCTGCGCCCCACCTCCGGTCTCGAGTCCCACGTAGGAGATGGAAGGATATAAAATTGGAGCGACTATAGTGAAGGACGAGAGAGGACAAGGCCTGGGATTTTAGTTTATGTTTTGCTTTTTATTTATGCGCATCAGTCGTCCGTGAGGGGCTGATGCGCTGTTTTATGTTTATTTTGAATTATTAAAATGATGTTTGATTATGCGCCGGTTCCCGCCTCCTTCTTGCCGATGATTAGGAAGTTGAAATTATTACATATATTTATACACACACACATACATTACATACATTTTATATATATATATATATATATATATATATATATATAAATAAACATAGGCTCAGTATATATGACCCAAAGTAACTAGTAACTAACTACTTGAGTAGATTTTTTATCCGATACTTTTTTACTCTTATTCAAGTAACTATTCAGATTAGTACTTTTACTTTCACTTGAGTAAATATTTCTATAAGTACTTTTACTTTTAGTACTTTTAAAGTACTTTTTTGGGTACTCTACCCACCTCTGTTAAATTCATGCATTTAGCAGACGCGACTTACAGTGCATTCAGGCTATCAATTTTTTACCTATCAAGTGTTCCTGGGGAATCAAACCCCCAACCCCACAATGCTCTACCAATTGAGCTACAGGAACACTACGGTCTACTTTAGCAAATCGACACAAACACAAAAAGTGTTATTTTTTCCTTAACACAACCATTAGTTGCTTGATTTGTTGAATGGTTACTCTAATAAATCTATTTATACCATGGTTTGTCTGAATATTTGATTCTGATTCTAAAGTAATGTGAACTGAGACATTTTGCATTTAATTAAAAAAAAAAATGTTACAACCTCAGTCGCATTGCTTCACTGCCACTCATAAATCCTCTCCTGTGTTCTCATGGAGTAGTAAAGTGTCCATTGTAAGCATACTTCAGAATCTCAGCAGAAGTTGATTTTGGATGGTGCTCTGCTCACATACTAAGTAATGATTCATGTTTGAAAGTGAAGTGTAAAATAAATTATATAAATATTTTATTTAACTAAGTAATTACAGTAATATTTCAGTCTTTATATATTCTTTTGATTGAACCCTTAAAAGGGGTTCTATATAGAACCTTTTAGGGGTTCCAAATAGGTAGCGCCTGATAGAACCTTTTAAGGTTCTACACAGAACCTTTTCTTCTAAGAGTCTCTCTCCTCCTGCTGCTCCACACAGTAAGATCTGAATCCCCCTTCGTCACTGATACTGTCGTCTCTGCATCTGTATCAGATGCACACTGATACACACCCAGAACAAACAGAACAAGGTTTTTTTGTTTAAATAAATAAATGGAATTTTAAATAACTGTATGATGGTTTAATGAGGTGAATAGTTGAAATTTACATTTACATTTGAGCTCCACACAAGATCATACACTGAAAACTCATACTGCAGATGAGAATCACATAACACTGAAACTAAAGCTGCTGCTGTTTGAGCTTCAGTCATTTATATAAAGGACATTTAGAAAAAAGCAAAGACTGAATCTGAAGAAGGAACTGAAATCATAAAAACATTTCAAACTCACCATCCAGACACCACAAACACATACAGAACAAAAATCTGTCAAGCATCTTCAACGGTTTGAGTTCACAAATATGAAGACAAACTCTTCAGAACTGGTTCAGTAATAAAATGACAGATGAGCTGATGAGAGACTGATCTGTAGTAAAGTCATGAGAAACTGTTGGCTAAAATAACCGTTATTTATCCTGTGTTAATGTGTGTGACCACTGGCATTTTTTTTATTTCACAACATCTGCACTCACCACATTGAGTTCCAGTAGATCTTCAAGTTTCTCTACATGTTTTTTTTTTACATTTTACATAAGCTGATTTTAACCTATTTTATCATTTTGAAATTTTTATGTGTAAAACACTGTGTGTGTTAAATGCATCACTGTATTATGCAGTTGCCAGCGGTTCTATGAAGAATAAGAATCTTTTTGTAAGATAAAACAAACCCAATAACTTATGTTTATAACTTTGTCTCTTAAATAAGTTGATTCATATTTTACCAGTTTGAATGTTTTTCTTTGCTATTGAACATTGATTAATAATATAATCATGACAAAATATTAAACTTTTCAGTTCTACTTTTAAAAAAGGAAGCAGAAGAAATGAATACATTATTTCTATATATCACAATTTTATATGGCTTTTACATCAATGAAGTGTTAAATGTAAAAATACAAAAGCAGAAACAATACTTCTCCATAACAGTGTTTGCGTTCACGGACACAGGCCTACTCGCACCAAACCAAGCAAGACCATCTTGGTCAACCACTTTCACAAGAAAGACCATGCTGGTCAACCAGGCTCTATTTGTCTTGAGAACAGCATGACCTTTTGCACAGGTTTCCAAAAGGGTTATGCTATGGGGCTTGGTTTAGGCCATATATAAAATATGAATCATGAACCTAAAACAAAAAGTAGAAGTCTGAAACACATTAACCTTATTAATATAGCAAGAAAAAAAAAACTGTGTTTATCAATCAGGCTAATTTGTTGGTGAACTGAGTCAGGATAGCAGCTAAAAAAAAAGTAGGTCACGTTATATTTTCTAAATTGCTAAAGTGTAGAATCATCAACAATTGTTAGCCGTTAACAATACATAGATGCTTTTCCCTCACTGTTCATTTGATATGCATCAATGTGTTATTTTGTCAGCTGAGGTGACAGAAACAGTCTTGCCAGGCTGTAGCTCAGGAAGAGAGGCAGGTGGAGGGGCAGGGTCACAGATGAGAACTAGGTTGGTAACAATGTGTTTGTAAGCGTAAACAAAGATATTTGTTTTGTTTTGCATTTACTGATGTTTCACTGGTATATTAAGAAGTCTGTTAAGCACAGTGGTGGACAGTAACGGAGTAGCTTTACTTCGTTACTGTACTTAAGTACATTTTTCAAGTATCTGTACTTTACTGAAGTAGTTTTATTTTGAGTAACTTTTACTTTTACTTCACTACATTCCAAAGCATAAGATCGTACTTTTAACTTCACTACATTTCATAAAACATATCGTTACTCCCTATAATATATCATGTGCTCCGACACGCAGAAGCGGTGTCTGATTCATCATGAACGAACTGAGTCTTTTCAAAATAAACCTTTAAATCGATTCGTTTACGAATTAGAATGATCCGATTGCAGCTGTTCTGGAGTCGACCACTCACTGATTCAAATGAACCGTTTAGTGTGAGTCTACAGAAGTAAGAAGCGGGAGATCTTGTGAGCGCGTGCGTCTGATGTTGCTAAAAGTAAGTTATTAATGTCGGAATTTAGGATTAACTATTGTAACTGAAAATCATATTTTTTATTATTTATTTTATATATTTTATTTTGATAATTTAGAATTATTACTGAAATACAACTTTTTTTTGTGTTTCAAACAGTTCATTGAACAATAATAAATGAAGTACCTGAAGCTGACAATGAAGTAAATGTATAATAATTAGCAAAGATGATTAATTTAGCGCTGTAAATGCGCGTGTGAGGGGCGGAGACGCGCCGCGGAGCGTCAGAGGCGCTTGAGGACCAAACACAGCAGAGCGGTAGGAAACTTCATTCCTCTTATTATTTCTCTTTTACTATAGCGATTTATTTTTAGATACGTGATCTGAGTCTTTTATAGAGTTGTAGAGTTAGAGTTATTAGAGAAATATAACATTCTTTGGTTGAAGTTTTCAGATCGGCAATTCGGAGCCTGTTCGCGACTCTGTTGATTCAGATCGGGACTTCGGAGCATGTTCGCGACTCGGTTGATTCAGATCGGGACTTCGGAGCCTGTTCGCGACTCGGTTGATTCAGATCGGGACTTCAGAGCCTGTTCGCGACTCGGTTGATTCAGATCGGGACTTCTGGACTTCGGAGCATGTTCGCGACTCCGTTGATTCAGATCGGCACTTCGGAGCATGTTCGCGACTCGGTTGATTCAGATCGGCACTTCGGAGCATGTTCGCGACTCGGTTGATTCAGATCGGGACTTCGGAGCCTGTTCGCGACTCGGTTGATTCAGATCGGGACTTCGGAGCCTGTTCGCGACTCGGTTGATTCAGATCAGGACTTCGGAGCCTGTTCGCGACTCGGTTGATTCAGATCGGCACTTCGGAGCATGTTCGCGACTCCGTTGATTCAGATCGGCACTTCGGAGCCTGTTCGCGACTCGGTTGATTAAGATTGGGTCTTCGGAGCATGTTCGCGACTCGGTTGGTTCAGATCGGCACTTCGGAGCCTGTTGGCGACTCGGTTGATTCAGATTGGGACTTCGGAGCATGTTTGATATTTTTTTTTAAATTCAGATCTCGAAGCAGGAAGTGTTTGTCAAACAGTTAATTGGTGATAAATGAATATTTGGACTTGAGGCTTTTTTTTTTTTAGACGAGTAACGTTAGACAGACATGAATGTTTATTCAGAACGGTACTGAAAATAAGTAAATATTGTAGCTGATGCTAAATGTCTAGCAGGCTTGCTGGTGCTAACTTGAGGTAATTTTTATAAATAATGTCCAAATATTTTTATTCAACCACCTATATATATATATATATATATATATATATATATATATAGGTGGTTATCTATCTATATATATATATATATATATATATACATATATATATATATATATAGATAGATAGATAGATAGATAGATAGATATAGATATATAGATATATAGATTACATCTGTGGAGAAAAGAAAGGATGTGATGTTCAGAACATGGTTACTACAGTAATTATCAAAGAGGGGAAGAGATGCACCCCGTTTGGCCAGGGGTGTTTTTACACCGCAGACAAGGTTTGAGAAGGAAAAAAATCATTAAGAAAATATAATTATATTTTCCTTAAGATGTTCTTCCTAACTGCAGGCCTTATTATCTTGTCATATGTAACTGTGGTGTTCTGTAAAACCACAAACTTTAAAATACTTTTTTCTTACTGGTGAAGATCAGATTATCATCTCTGTTTTCTCTCAGGTACATCACAGTGTAAGCTTCACAGTGAACATTACTCTCGTAAGCGTAGTCCATATCAACAACAAAAATATATCTAGACTCCATATAGTGGTTATTTTGGAAAAGGTATTTTGAGCAGTAGGATTATATAAAAAAAAATGTGCTAATATAAAATTAAATTAGCCTATATAAAATTGCAAACATCTATCTTTCAGTACTTTTTTACTTAAGTACATACAAAATTTAGTACTTTTGTACTTTCACTTGAGTAAAATTGAAAAAGGAGTACTTTTACTTTTACTGGAGTAATATTTTATTATTCGTATCTGTACTTTTACTCAAGTACTTGATTTGTGTACTTCGTCCACCACTGGTTAAGCACTCATCATACATGGATTTAATAAAGTAGCCATAAAGTGGTTGCTACCCTCATGAGTGTGTAGATACAGAGTGGTTAAATGTGTATTGTGATGCATTTTTAAGAAACCTGATCCAGCTGTACAGCAATAGACAGAGTTGCAGTCAGAGTGAAAACAAGATTTGAGTGCAGCATTTGACACTGTTGACCATAATATCCTCATTTTCCCCATCTAGAACATTGTGGCGGGATTAAAGGAAATGCATGGAAATACAGTAGTTTCTCTTTTCTGTCAAACTAAAGTTTTTCAGTTAGTCATGGGGAATTTTCTTCTGCTCCCCTCAAGTTTGGTGTCCCTCAGGGGTCTATTTTAGGTCCTGTACTATTTTCTTTTTTACATGCTTCTGTTGGGTTCTTTTTTTAAGGAAACGTGTTTCTTTTAATTGTTTTGCAGATGACACACAATTATATATACACTTTGTGTTTAGATCATCAAAATAGGTCCCAATATGTTATTACATACTGTTTTTGTCATGTTTTTGTCATTGTCAGCATTGTAGCATACTACTCTGAAACATTTTGTTGCTCATTGTATACTGTTTCACACACTATTCTTTAAAAAATAGTAAGCAGTATATAGTGTATACTGGGCAGTAGGCGATATGTTAGTATGAGATTTCGAACACAAATCAGACTAGAGAGATTTAAATGAGATGCTAGTTGGTTGTTTATTGTGTATTAAAAAAATAAAAACTTTTATAAAATCTAATGAGCTTACCAAATTGTAGACTTTTACATATTTTACAATGCTTTAAAGCTTTATGTGATACACTGTTGAAACTATTAAACACAGGCGCTCAACATAATACATATAATAAAACATAGAGAGATTCTTGAAGCTCAGAATGAATAAGAACTTTATTGATAAAGGCAACCAAATACAGATGACAAATATATAGAAGTAATAAAGAGAGTTCTGTGTGTCTTAAATGGGTGAAATATAAACAAAAAAGCTTTTCAAATTGGATTTAAAAAAAAAAATACACTGAAAGAGAGTATGTTTTTTTTCAATATTTTTTGAGAAATTAAATCATCAGTCATGCACCTGATGTGTGAATCTGTGCTTGATCTTATTCAGCTCTTCTGGATCTGATGTCATAAACCAGAAGAATGACAGTAGCCACGCCCACCAGAGCAGAGAGGACCAATCGGATCACAGCTTCAGTAGAACCACAGCAGTGGACAGAGTCTGAGGAATAAAAACACCAAACTGAGATCAGATCAGTCAATAAACATTAATATCAGCGCCGACATCAACTAATATCATCTCTGCTGTACCTGAACATGTGTGACAGAGCTGAGTGATGTCCAGATGTTGAGTCTGGTTGCTGATGGGATTGTTGAGCACACAGCTGTAGCTGTTTTTATCCTGATATTCCACCTCCAGAGGTAGAGAGAGACTGATGCTGAGATCAGACACACTGATGCTGGACAATAAACTGTTTCCTTTGTACCAGGAGAGAGTCACATGACTCACATTCACCACTGAACACACCAATGAACAATTCTGCTCTGAGGATGAGGATGAAGATGATGAAGAACATTGTGAAGAGTTTCTGCTGATGACAGGAACAGACAGACGAGCTGAAAACAGGAGAGAATATGGGATGAATTTATCTGCTGAAAACAAGTAGAAGAGGAAGAAACACCAAGACTGCTCAAATGTGTTTTAAAAAAATAAATCTGATAAAAGTTCAAATATAAATATGGATTCTATAAATATAAAATTAGTCTAATTAGTCATTTTAACTAATTAGCCATGACAAGACACTTATTCAGACTAACTTTAATGCTGCAATATATATATATATATATATATATATATATATATATATATATATATATATATATATATATTTATATTTATATATATGAAACTCACCGTAGATAGTGAGACTGAAACATTTGATCACACTGTGGGTCTTTAGTAAATAACGTCCAGCATGTTCATTTGTGATGTTTGTGATGGTCAGAGATCCAGTTTGATCGTCCAGCTTCAGTCTGTCTCTGAATCTCCCGTCAAGAACATCATCATATAGAGAGAATCTGTCGGTCTGTTTAACGATTTCAGCTATTAAAGTGTTTTCATTTCCAAACATGCACTGAATCAGATCATCATAATCTATTCCAGTAAGATCAGAGTCTAGAGTGACTGAATCTCCCTCGTTCACTGACACTGATGTAATTTCATCTGTATCAACAAACACACAGAGAAAAAGCCGAAACAGGGATTGTCACACATTAAGAATTTTAAATAACTTGATGGTTTACTAAAGCAAACAGTTTGCAGTTTAAGTTTCAAGAGAATAATAATAATATAATAAAACAACAGAACAGACAGAAAAGAAGGAAAATGTGTGTGGATGAATAAATTCATAATTTATCATCATAATATAAAACAGCTACAACTGATATTTAAATTACCATAGACACTGAGACGGAAAAGCATCTCCATTAATTTGCTCTGTAGTCGATAATCATCAGAGTCTGTGGTTCTGGTGTTTGTGATGGTCAGAGATCCAGTTTGATCGTCCAGCTTCAGTCTGTCTCTGAATCTCCCGTCAAGAACATCATCATATACGGTCGTGCTGCCAGTCTGTTTATTGATTTCAGCTATTAAAGTGTTTTCACTTCCAAACCTCCACTGAATCACATCATCGTCCATTATTTCAGTACGACCAGAGTTTAGAGAGACTGACTCTCCCTGTATCACTGACACTGACTTCTGTCCTATATCAGCAGACACGCAGAGAACAAACAGAAACAGGGTTCAACACGTATAAAAAGAATTGGATTGGTTACTAAAGTTAATAGTTTTAAGTTTAAAACTGAATAACATTACACAACAAAAGCATTAACAATTGCGTTTTTGTGCTTATTAAAATATAAAAATAAAGATATAAATTAAGTGAAATAAATATTTAACTGACCACAAACAGTGAGATTGAAACTCTTGCTCACAATATTGGTCTGTAGATAATAACGTCCAGCATGTTCAGTTGAGATGCTAGTGATGGTCAGAGATCCAGTTTGATTGTCCAGCTTCAGTCTGTCTCTGAATCTCCCATCAAGAACATTATCATTTACAGAGAATCTGTTTGCCCGTTTATAGATTTCAACTATTAAACTGTCTTCAATCATATACATCCACCGAATCCAATAATAATCCATTATTTCAGTAAGATCAGAGTTCAGAGTGATTGAATCTCCCTTCTTCACTGATATTTCTTCTGCATGACCAAACACACAGAGTGAGTTCAAATGAATAAAATCATGTGACAAAAGAACAGGTAGAAAACAAGAAAAATTGTTTTTACATTAAAACATAAAACAGATTAAACTGATATTTACCATAGACACTGAGATGGAAAACCTTAGATAAACCATTCATCAATAGTTCATAATCTCCAGCATGTTCAGTTGTGATGTTTGTGATGGTCAGAGATCCAGTTTGATTGTCCAGCTTCAGTCTGTCTCTGAATCTCCCGTCGGGAACATCATCATATACAGAGAATCTGTCGGCCGTCACATTGATCTCAGCTATTACATGTCTATGTTCAAAACTCCACCGAATCAATTTAATATACATAACTTTTGCAAGCTCATTGTGTAGAGTGACAGAATCTCCCTTCTTCACTGACAAATCATCCACTTCTGTTTCACAAAACACACAGAAAACACAGAGTTACACAGAGATTAAAGAATCTAACTTAAAGGGTTAGTTCACCCTCATATCGTTCCAAACCAGTGAGACCTCCATTTATCTTCTGAACACAGTTTAAGATATTTTAGATTTAGTCCGAGAGCTCTCAGTCCCTCCATTGAAGCTGTGTGTACAGTCTACTGTCCATGTCCAGAAAGGGAAGAAAAACATCATCAAAGTAGTCCATGTGACATCAGAGGGTCAGTTAGAATTTTTTGAAGCATCGAAAATACATTTTGGTCCAAAAATAACAAAAACTACGACTTTATTCAGCATTGTGTTCTCTTCCGTGTCTGTTGTGAGAGAGAGTTCAAAACTCTGCAGTGTAGTGATGTCCGGTTCGTGAACGAATCATTCGATGTAACCGGATCTTCTTGAACCAGTTCACCAAATCAAACTGAATCGTTTTAAACGGTTCGCGTCTCCAATAAGCATTAATCCACAAATGACTGAAGCTGTCATTTTTTTTAATGTGGCTGACACTCCCTCAGAGTTAAAATAAAGCAATATCCCGGAGTAATTAATTTACTCAAACAGTACACTGACTGAACTGCTGTGAAGAGAGAACTGAAGATGAACAACGAGCCGAGCCAGATAACGAAGAAAAGATTGACTCGTTCTCAAGTCAAGAACCGATTCGTGAACCGAGGAGGTGATGATACTGCACATGTGTGATTCAGCGTGAAGCAGACCGACACACAGAACGTCTGAACTGAACTGATTCTTTTGGTGATTCTGTGCTAGTGTTATGAGCGCAGGTAAACCGAAGGCTTGAATCAAGGGCAATCATGGCAAATTAAGTCATTAAGTCTAGCGCAAAAGAACCAGTGAACCGTTTTATTCAACCGGTTTATCGAATTAAACTGTCCGGAATAACTACTGGTGATCTGAAAACCAATGAAACCGTTTCTTGACTCATGAACGAGTCAGTGTTTCGCTCATTATCTGGCTCGGCTCTGTGTTCATCTTCATTTTTCTCTTCACAGCAGTTCAGTCAGTCTACTGTTTGAGTGCATGAATTACTCCGGAATATTGGTTTGTTTGAACTCAGAGGGAGTGTCAGCCACATTAAAAAAGTTAACATCTTAAGTCATTTGTGGATTAATGTGTATTGGAGCCGCGAACCGTTTCAAATGATTCAGTTCGATTTGGTGAACTGGTTCAAGAAGATCCAGTTACATCGAATGATTCGTTTGCAAACCGGATATCATTGAATTGTTGTGTTTTGAACTCTCTCACAACAGACACGGAAGAGAAGACAATGCTGAATAAAGTCGATGCTTCAAAAAATTCTAACGGACCCTCTGATGTCACATGGACTACTTTGATGATGTTTTTCTTACCTTTCTGGACATGGACAGTAGACTGTACACACTTTCAATGGAGGGACTGAGAGCTCTCGGACTAAATCTAAAATATCTTAAACTGTGTTCCAAAGATAAACCGAGGTCTTACGGGTTTGGAATGACCTGAGGGTGAGTTATTAACAGTGTTGGGCAGTAACGCAATACTGTAACGCAGTTACTTTTGACAGTAACTAATACTGTAATGCATTCATTTTTAAAGAAATTAACTCCATTACCATATGGTGCATTGTCCGTTACTTTTTTAAAAATAAATTAATCTTGACTGAAGTGCAGCCTAACCTGTTTGCAGGAACACATTGTAGGATTGGTGGATGCCAACCACTGTAAACACGAAGATGCACCGTGGGCGTGTTTCTGTTTATTCAAGTATGTGGGGCAGTCATGGCGAGTCAAGGCGAGAGCAACACGAGTTTCTCAAAGTGGAAATATGCTTATTATTTCACTTTAGTTGAGCATAAAGACAAGAACCTTTTAGTCAAATGTAAGCTGTATCTTTCTGGTTCGAATGTCCTATCCTAGCCCACGAATTTCCAATCCGTGCGTTCAGATTTTGTAAACCGTACCCTCGGTTTTTGAATCTGTACCCACGAATTCATAATCTGCGCGCACACTTTCGCAATCCGTTCCCATGGATTTGTAAACTGTAGCCTACTCACGAATTCATGCAGCAAGCTCCTACGTGTTAACATACAGTTTTAATGAATATTATTATGTGGAATGGGTCTACAGCAAAGTGTCTTAAGTGATTCTCTGTATGTTTTTCTCATAAAGGTGAAACAATGTAGAAAACATGCAGCCTGTCTCTACTGTGGAGTCGCCGGCTTTCAGTCAGCTCCTTAGCATGATAACATAGATTTCATTTTTAAACAGCATTTACATATGTTGTTGCATCCATATTTACATTTATACATATGTGTATGTATGTATGTATGTTTCTCGAAATTATTTCTGAAAAATTCAGATTGCTTTCATTTATTTATTTCAAAATGTTTTGTGTTATGTTGTCCATTGTTGATAGTTTTCATACTTAAGCTGGGAAAGGAACATTTTTAAGGGCTCAACACAACAGCTATTATGATGCAGAAGCCACTTTAGTTTTTGATTCTGAATATATTATTCAGGTGTTTTGTTATTTATTTCAGAAATCCTTGTGATATACAATATTCATTTTGTGCTGGTCTTACTTAATCAAAATAGTGTTTAAAAATTACTTTCTGTTTTACTTTGTGTTTGTATAGACCATAAGGCTTAAAAGCACATTAATGGGAACATTAAAGAAAGTTCTTTAAAAAAGTAACTAAAAAGTTACTTTTAACAGTAATGCATTACTTTTTGGTGCAAGTAATCAACAAAGTAATTGAGTTACTTTTTTAATTAAGTAACTAGTAACTGTAACTAGTTACTATTTCTTAGTAACTAGCACAACACTGGTTATTAATGACACAATTTTCATTTTTCGATGAACTAACCCTTTAAACTAATGCTGTTAGATATTTCACTTTCATATATATTTTTTTAATCAATTCCTAAAAGCTAAAACAGACCTGAATTCAAATGTGCTCTCACAGTGAAATAATAGTTCAGTTATATGTATAAATCTCTAAATAATTGAATTTATTACCATTTATTACATGGTTTCAGAACAGAAGCAACAGAAGCCATAAATATATATATATATATATATATATATATATATATATATATATATATATATATATATATATATATGTTTAAACTCACCAACAAGATGCCACAAACACAAAAAGAACAAAAATCTGTCAAACATCCTCAATGGTTTGAGTTCACAAATATGAAGACAAACTCTTCAGAACTGGTTCAGTAATAAAATGACAGATGAGCTGATGAGAGACTGATCTGTAGTAAAATTAAGAGAAACTCTACTGTCGGCTGAAATAACTGCACAGTGCTGGTGTTTGTGACCGCTGGGCGTATGTGTGATTGCTTTTTGCAGCTCTTTTTACACTCTGAAGTATCACTTTAAGGACCAGACTTCAGATTCCTGTAGATCCTGTTCGATGGTGTTATTTTCAAAAGTGTCCTGTGAAGTTCTCATAAGTTAAAAATGTTACTTCTGTGATTTTTAAACTAACATATACATTTTGTCAAGCGATACTGTGAGATTCAAAAATATAATTGAAATACTATTATATATTTGTATATTTTCCTCTTTTTTTACTTTCAATTTTAATTTAAGATATTTTCAAGTCATTTCATTTTGTGTTTTTGATTTTTAGTAGATTTATTTATTTATTTATTTATTTTTCAGTTTTAGTTGTTTTAGTACACGTATCCATGTGCACACAAAGGAACCCGGTATTTAAAAAACATCGATCATGTAAGTTATTTCAGACTCTTAATCAAGCCAGGACTATATGGGATCCACAGTGTAAAAATAAAGGGCTATTAGGAGGCCATCTGAATATACGCAGTATGGCCCCTAAGAGGGAACAATTAGAGCATCTTCTCTTTAACTCAAATGTGGATTTCTTAGGACTTTCAGAAACTTGGCTTAAACCCTCTTCCCCACAAGCAGTGGTATCATTACAGGGCTACAATGTCTTTAGAAAGGATATGCATCAAGGGAAGGGAGGAGGGGTGTTAATTTATATGAAGGACTCTTTAAAATGTATACAAATAATTTGGCCTACTGAAATATCAATTGAATGTTTTGGAATTAAAGTGGCACTTTCAACAGAAATGTCATTTACTATTCTATGTCTTTATCGTCCGCCGTCAGCAAAAGTAGATTTTTATGATCAATTTAAAGCACTTCCGAGTTGTTGTGACTTTAATAATGAGGTTATTCTAATGGGAGACTTAAATGTAAATTGGGACAGCAAAAGTGACAGAAAGAAACTGAAAGAAATTACAGATAATTTTGGATTAACACAAATGATCAGTGATCCCACTAGAATAACAAATCGTTCTAAAACTTTGATAGACCTGGTGTTTTCTAACAAACCATATAGAATAATAAAAATGTACAATTTCCTAACTGGCTTGTCTGACCACAATGCTATATTCTTTTCTAGAAAGCTGACTAAAAAACGATTGAGAAGTGTTAGTAAAAACATTAATATAAAACAAACGTTTATTCCAAATAGCCAAGAACAATGCTTAATTGCAGCTTTAAATACTTTTGATTGGTCTAGTATAGTATTATGTGATGACACTAATCAATGTTGTGATTTAATATACTCTACTATTAAAATGATTCTGTCTCAATTTCAGAAAGTGGGTCATTTAAAGAAACAAGTTTATTCCTTGCCTTGGATCAATAATGAGTGTAAACAGCTTATGATACTCAGAGATAAATTACGAAAAAAATCATTACAATCTGGATTAACTACTGATCGATTACATTTTGTATCTGCAAGAAATAAAGTCACACAAACCTTGAGAATAGCAAAAGCAAATTTCTTCATGTCTGTAATTAATGGTGCCAGAGGAAATTGTAAGTTGATTTGGGAAAATATTAACAAACTCCTGGGTACAAGTAAGCATATTGCTGATAAAGACCTTGAACTCAAATTTACTAATGAATTGGTATCAGAGCCTTTCAACCTAGCAACTAAATTAAATTATTATTTTCAAAATACCATTAATGAGATCGCTCAATTGTTTTCTAGCTCTTGTGACTCTCAACAAAATATGGCCCACATTGACCTTTATATGGATGCCGTAACTCTAAATTCTAAGTTTAATATTCAAACAATTACAGAAAATGAAGTAGATAACAAAATCTCTAAATTAAAAAATTCTAAAGCAAGGGATGTGTTTGGATTTGATACCAATCTTCTGAAGCTTTTTAAATCTTGTATTTTGGTGCCTGAGACCCATCTTATTAATTTGTCAATTATGCAGGCAGTCGTTCCCTCAAGCTGGAAGGTTGCAAATGTCATACCAATATACAAATCGGGTGATAAACTAGACCCTGCTAATTATCGACCTATCAGCATACTTCCTATCTTTTCTTAAATAGCAGAGAAGTGGGTTGCCAACTCTATCATTGCACATCTTAATGATTACAATCCGGGTCTGCAACCTATGCAATTTGGATTCCGATCTCTTCACTAAACTGAACCGGCTATTTGTGTTTTTGTTGAGAAGGTGAAGTTCTATTTAGATAAAAACAGTTATGTTGCTGCTGTTTTTGTTGATCTTAAGCGTGCGTTTGATACTGTGAATCACTTAAAGCTTTTGTCTAGACTGTTAACATTTGGCTTTAGTAATCAAACAGTTAAATGGATACAGTCTTTTTTATCGGATAGAAAACAATGTGTGCAAATAAAGAATTGTAAGTCACCCTATCTCCAATATACACAGGGTGTTCCTCAGGGATCAATTTTAGGACCTCTGCTATTTTCATTATATGTGAATAGTTTGCCCAATGTATGCAAAAATGTTGACACGATTATGTATGCTGATGATACAGTGATTTTTACACATGCCAAAAGTGCTGAGGATTCAGCCCATCAGCTTTCATTCGCTTTAAATGATTTGCAAAAATGGCTGAATGATTCATGCTTGTGTCTTAATGTTAAAAGACTGTATCAATGTTTTTTAATAAACCTAAAACAACTGTGGCCACAGTAAAAGTTTGCTTGGGTGGACAAGAATTAAATAATGTTGAGGAATTTAGGTATCTGGGAGTTCTGATAGACTCGAAATGATCTTTTAAAAAACATATCAAAAAAGTTGTGAATATTGTAAATGTTAATTTACGGAACTTTAAACAAATTCGTACCTCATTATCGGATACAGCAGCGATTACGTTCTTGCACTCTATGATACTGGCTCATATTGAGTACTGTATCACAAGTTGGTCTTATACGAGTTATTCTGCTATCGGGCCAATTGAGGTATGCTACAAAAGAGCATTGAAAATATTAGATAAGAAACCTTCATCATATCATCATTGTAATATTTTAGATAAATATAAGTTTTTAAATTTTGCGAATTTCAAATTATTTAAATAAGCCTGTTTAATCTATAAAGTTATACATGGTCTGGCGCCTCTACCATTGAGCAATTTTATTAAACAAAAGTCTATCAGTGCTGTCGGGTCTCGAGTGACTAGAGCCAATATGAGAGGTGACTGTGTCTTGGCGTTTAGGCGGACATCCTTTTCACAGAACGCTCTATCATATCAGGGGGTGAGCTTTTGGAATAGTATCCCTCAGTCAGTGAGGGAAAGCACAAGTTTGCCTATTTTTAGGAATTGTTTAAAAGTATGGTTGAGGAACACACATGTTACTAAACATGTGAGCATGTTTAGTAATCATTAATATATATACTAGATGTAAAATAGAGTTAGTGTTTTGTAAAAATAAAGGGGATAGAACTATCAATGTGATATGGGTTGTGTAATAGGAGTTAGTGTAGCATGGATATAGTGTATTATGGACATGTATGTTGTGATCACTGTTATTGTACTTGCTTCTCTGTATATAGCCTGTGCATAGTGTGTCTGTATGTAGTTATGTGTATTTATGTGTAACATCTACCTGTTTGGGGGTCTGCAGATGGAAATTAGCCTTTGGCTATAATCTGGCATATTTACATTTGTGAAAAATGTTCATTAATATGTATTGTCCCTTTTGTCTTTTTTTCTACGAATAAAATAAGCTATAATAAGCTAGTACATCAAGTTAAACTAAATTAAAATGAGAAATGGTCTCTTTTTCAACTAGCTTCAGATTCTTCAGGTTTCATTATTCATTACCTCAGGAATAGTAATCGAGCCAGAGTAGGTGATGGGAAAGCTTTGAGGCTACAGGGACAGTTTGTGGTTCCCAAACGAAGTACAAAAAAAGTATAGCTTACATGACACGCTTGTTGATAGTGTGGGATGAATGACTTAAATGGGTAAAACGGCTTATATGATGGGTTATATGATGGGTTTTTACTTCAGTTTAACTTTGGGGGGGGGGGGGGGGGGTTTGGGCTGGGAAACATGCAATCTGTGATCGTGTACATTTGCTGAACTTCGCAAAAGCATGCAATCGCTTTCTTATGCACGCTGTTTTTTTGTTTGGGTTTCACTTTCAACGCATACAATGCATGTTTACAAGATTCAGAATAGAAGGAGACATCAATTGCTGTAGAAGATTTGTGCCAGAATTAGGTCAAACTAAAGGTGTCCATGGGAACGGATCTAGTGAAATACACAAGCCATGCATTGAACATACAAGCATCATCCAAACTTTGCCTGTCCTGTGCCCTCAGCTTTTTGAGCTAACCGCATTTTTTTAATGCAACTTCCAAAAACAACATTGACAGCATCAGAAACAAACCCATAAACCAATGTCCGGGGGCATTTTTTAAACCGTATTAAATGTATGCGTCATGAATATGGAATGGCATGGTCTTAATTCCAGTTGAGAAATTCAGTTCAACTAATAAACGGCTGATAGTATTACAAATCCAATCACTGTCAACAAAATCCAGTAGAGTCTTCATAACTGAATGCATTTACACTGCAATTAGCCTACAAATGCAAATGTTATGAAATTAATGTTTTAGTTTTTGAAGGCAGAATTAAACAGGTGGCAGCAAGTCTCTGTCTTAACGAATGAGTTCAATCCATTCATCTGATTCCTTCAAATAGGTTATGCTGAATACGAAAACACCACTACTCGTTGCTGCGGTTGAGCTGTGGATTTGTTTCTGTGATAATTATATGTCATAAAACAAGTCATATTTACTACTGTCAAATTTGGAATTGTATGATCTACTCCATAATAATAATAATAATAATAATAATTATTATTATTATTATTATAAAGCAATTAAATAAGCAAAAAAAATGCTAAAATAAGTTCTAGGTTTGTAGTTTTTATGGTTATGGTTATTTTCTCAGGCTCCTATATATGTTCAGTTTTACTTTAATGGGAAAGAATAGAAACTATTAATTGCTATTGATCCTACCCCACCCAATCACACTGTACGACTAAATCTAACTACAATACACACACAAAAAGATCAGCAAGACCACCTTTACATTATATCAATTTATTAAGAACTGTTTTAACAAAAAAGTCAAAGTTAAAAATATAGCACTTTTTTATATAAAAGATCAAAGTAAATAATAAATATATTTGCTTTAGTCTAATGTCAAAGTATTTAAAACTAAACGTTTTCGGTTTAGTACTGATATTACAATCAAGAGAGCTCAGTATTGCTTGCAGTTGCTTGTAAAAATCCTGTTTTATTTCTTTAAAAAATTTTATGTATTTTTGAACAGAAAATGTAATCATTTAAAATGTATGCATCAGAGAAACAAGCCATATTTACAGATCTGTCTTTGAACTTCTATATTTGCGGTATCTCTAGCATCACTGTTGAAGAGTAATGAGCTGCTGAAGTAGATTTACATACTGTAGAGTTAATGAAAGTTATCATGTGCAATTGAATGTTTGAAAATAAATGGGGGATTTCTTTTGTGGACATGCGCCATGTAACTAGATATTATTCAAGATAGATCCAGCCTCTTATGAAGACATCAGAGGATGCCAACTCTGAATCAGTATGCAAAACTGACAAATTGTAATCATTATGACCATAACATGTAATCATTGCCCTAATCATGTTCATCATTTCTGCTTAAGTACTGTCATTAACTAATTGCATGATTACCTTCATCTACACTGAGATAATTTGGAGTCTCTCTGATAAAACTACTCTTAATTGTAATGGATAAACAAGCATCCTCTCCAAAGCTGCTTTGAAAATAAATCTATAGTGAAAAATTATTTTACAAATAAATGAGAATTGACTGAATCTCCCAACATCACTCATGCCTGAAGAACATTTTTAGAACTTTCTCCAAACTAAAGCCCTAGTATTGTCATGAAGGAGACTCTCACTGTTCCTCCCGCTTACCACCAGAGGGAACACTTACTTGAGTTTTGAACTGCAATCTGGTCTACACACACACACACACACACACACATATCTGGAATACCTCTGTGCACTGGACTATCTCTCTCTTATGGATTGCTTGTGAAAGCATGCTAAAACTGCTTTTCCTCAAAGGACTTAGTCTGGAACTTCAATCCAAACTGGTGTTCAGGGACGAGGGAAGATTTCTTAACCAATTAATTGAACTGGCTATTCAAATTGATAACCTCATTCAATCTCGTCGCCCTACTACTTTATCACTACCAGAATCTGAAGCTAAGTAGAAATATATGAAAGAGGAACATGAACTCTACAAAGCATACAATCTCATCCACATCAAAGAGGGAGATGGATGGAAGACAGCTTTCTCTACCTCTACAGGGCACAATGAATGTTCTTGTGATGCCCTTTGGCATTGTTAACAGTGCTTCTTGGTTTCAGTCATACATCAATCATATCTTTGAGAAGAGCTGAATATCTTTGCCTGAACCCGATGGGACCTGACGGAACCCGTCAGGTTTGGGCTTGAATTATATAATTTTACACGGTCTCTGTCTAGACTCGGACTTGCGCTCAAGTTTGCGAGGTAAATGAGCAGTCATGTGATGCATTTCGATTAGCGAGAGAAAGATGTGAAAATGGATGCTGAGTAGGTGAAAGGGACAGCTTTAGGGAGGCTTGCCTCTGGCGATTACATTTTAGTTACACCAGCAACTAAAGCAAAGTGTTAAAAGTTTTAACCATGTTTATAATGAGAATAATGAGCAAGTAATGTTGCTGGATGCACCATCAGTGAACGCTGGAACACGCTGAAACCATCTACAGTGGATTCAATAATTTTCCTCAAATTATAACGAAATATTATTTGATTCTTAAATGCATAATGTAGATAGAGTATATAGGCTAATATTGGCATTTTTTAAAAAAATTAAATTACAGCTGCTAGTGGTGAAGCAAATCCGGTAGATCCTTTATCTTAATTTCATTATTGATAAATTTTTATTGGTGCGTTAAGCTATTTATAGGCTAAATGTAGCATATGCTTAGGCCTATTTAGAACGCTAAGGTGTGACAATGTTACAGAGGACTTATTTTATTTCTTTGTTCCAACTTCCAAATGGCCTAAAGCCTATGTCAGTCATGAATAAATTATGTTAAAACATGTATAAATGACTCATTCTTGACAAAAGGCAAAAGAGTTGTGCGTGTGGGCACATTTGATTAATGTCGGGCTGTAAACAGGTTCGGGCTTTTAAAAAGCTGTCAATCAAAATGTACTTGACGAAATCTGTCGGGCTCAGGTCATGTCGGGCCTAACTTTCAACCTCATCAGTGGACTATTTGTTACGTCTGGGGTGGAAAAAAAGGCAAAGAATCCAATAGCGAGTTAAATGACATAGGTTTATTATACTCAGGCACTCGTGAAAAGATAATGTCAGTTTTCGCTGGACAAAGCACAGACGAGTGAAGACGGGCTCTGAGGCAGGCGGGCTGAGGATACCACTGCTCAGGACCGTGACACAGGGAAGCAATGGGCGAACCAGACTGGTGGGATCCAGGAATCCGAAACGGAGAGTGTAGACCAGGAAGCACATGAACAGCCGGAACCCCAAACACACTGAAACGAACTGACAACATGGCTGGGTGAGAGACAGGTTAATATAGACCTGGGGATGAGTGCAGCAGGAGCGGGGATCAGAGTGATTGGTAATCAGTAACTACGCCTCCAACATAACCGCATGTACAGAAAAGGTGAGAAAGGTGTGAATTCATGAACCGTGACAGTGACCCTCCCCCTAGGAGCGCCTCCTGGAGCTCCCAGGAGGACCTACCTGTTGAAAGTGAAAAGTGAGTGAAGTGACATTCAGCCAAGTATGGTGACCCATACTCAGAATTTGTGCTCTGCTTTTAACCCATCCGAAATGCACACACACAGAGCAGTGAACACACACACACACACTGTGAGCACACACCCGGAGCAGTGGGCAGCCATTTATGCTGCGGCGCCCGGGGAGCAGTTGGGGGTTCGATGCCTTGCTCAAGGGCACCTAAGTCGTGGTATTGAAGGTGGAGAGAGAACTGTACATGCACTCCCCCCACCCACAATTCCGTCCGGCCAGAGACTAGAACCCACAACCCTTCGATTGGGAGTCCAACCCTCTAACCATTAGGCCACGACTTCCCCAAATTGATTGTAATCATCAATAAGGGAGCGGTCCAGTATGTCCCTAGCAGGAACCCAACTTCTCTCCTCCGGACCGTAACCCTCCCAGTACACCAAGTACTTAGACTGGTGGCGATCGGCTTGGGCCTTGGTGCATCTTCCCACCTGGAGCAGAGTCTCGCGGGCTCTGCTCCATGTGTAACAACACCTCTGGACAAAGGCGTGAGTGGAGGGGACCGCGACCTCGGATTCCAGACTGGGAAAAATTGGTGGCTGGTAACTTAGACTACACTTAAACACAGAAAGGCCCGTGGCCGACACTGGCAATGAGTTATGTGTGTACTCAACACAAGAAATTTGCTGACTCCAGGAGGAAGGGTTCTTAGAGACTAAACATCACAACACTCTCTCAAGATCCTGGTTGGCCTGCTCGGTTTGGCCATTGCTCTGGCGATGGAAACCCGAGGACAGACTAATCGTAGCCCCCAGTAATTTACAAAATTCTCGCCAAAATTTGGATACAAATTGGGGCCCACTGTCGGGAGACCACGTCCATCGGAAGGCCATGTAAACAAAAGACGTGATCTACGAAAGCCTCTGCTGTCTCCTTGGCAGAAGGTAATTTGGGCAAGGGAATGAAATGAACCATTTTCGAGAACCTGTCAAAACGGTCAAAACGGCCATCTTGCCCTGGGAGGGCGGTAATAAAATCTAGAGCGATATGTGACCAGGGTCTCAAATGAACAGACAGTGGCTGGAGTAACCCGTCTGGGGAGCGATTGGAAGTCAAAAACTGGGTTCTATTAACTCCTTGATGACAAGCTACATTGGAACCATGGCCCCATCTAATAACGTCGGAACTTTTAGCTGATCTAATGTATTACAGATTCTTATGATCAGTCCATACTATAAAAGGAACCCCCGACCCTTCTTACCAGTGAAGCCATTCTTCCAATGCAAGCTTGACTGCCAACAATTCCCTGTTGCCAATGTCATAGTTGCATTCGGCTGGTGATAAGTGATGGGAATAAAATGCGCATGGATGCATCTTGTCATCTGAAGAAGAGCGCTGGGAGAGAACCTCACCTACCCCCATCTCTGACGCATCCACCTCCACCATGAACTGACGTGATGGATCTTGGGTCACAAGAATGGGAGCTGAAACGAAGCGGCTCTTCAATTTGTAAAATGTAGCTTCGGCTACACCAGACTACCACCACAATGCTGTCAGAGGTGGGGCCAGTTTGCTGAAATTATGAAGGAAATATCTGTAAAAATTGGCGAACCCCAGAAACCTCTGCAGGGCCTTACGGAAATCTGGGCTTGGCCAATCCACCACAGCCTTAACCTTGTCGGGGTCCATGCGCACTCCCTCGGACAATACAATGTACCCCAAAAATGGAACTGTGTGTGAAAAATGCATTTCTCCGCCTTGACAAAAAGCCCATTCACTCGCAACTTCTGGAGCACTAGTCTGATTTGCCAAACTTGTTCCTGGAGAGAAGAAGAAAATATCAGTATGTCATCCAGGTAGACATAAATTAACTGATCTACCATGTCTCTCAACACATCATTGACTAGTGCTTGGATTTATCCCCCTTCCTTATGCGGACCAAATGTTAAGCATTACGTAAGTCCAGGTTTGTAAATATTGATGCTTCCTGCAGCCTCTCGAAAGGCTGAAGACATCAACAGCAAAGGATAGGTATTCTTCACTGTGATATTGTTCAGCCCTCGGTAATCAATGCAAGGTTGCAGAGATCCATCCTTTATACCCACAAAAAAGAATCCCGTCCCCGCTGGAGAAGAGGAAGGGTGGATGAACTCGGAAGCCAGCGAATCAGAAATATATTTCTCCATGGCTTCCACTTCAGGAGTAGAAAGTGAGTATAACTTGCCCTTAGGCGGAGACGTACCTGGCATAAGGTCTCTAGCACATAGGGACGATGGGGAGGAAGAGAAGCTGGCCTGGACTTCATTCAGGTCGATGAACACTTCATTCAGGTCGAGGTACTCTTTGGGCAAGTTAGACAAATCCACCGTCTCCTCCTGAAACACAGAACTAGACACAGACAAATGAGAAGATACAAGACAAGAGGCATGGCACTGATTACTCCAGGTGGAAACGGAGCCTTGGCCCCAGTCCACCCTGGGTTTGTGTTTGATAAGCCAGAAGTGCCCGAGCACTGTGGGGCTTAGGGGAGTGTCAGTGAGGAGGAATTCCAGTGTCTCAATGTGGTTACCCTCTACCGTCAATGTGACGGGATCCGTGGTGTGCGTGATGGTGGGTAATGTCTGACCATTGAGAGCGTGGACTGCAATGGGTCTGTGGAGTGAAGTGACGGGGATGTGGAGTACATAAAATTACCCTCTGTTCTGGAATCCACAAGGGCTTGGCCATTATAAGAGCCAGTTGCCCATTGCAATCTTCCTGGAAGGAGAGTTGTGGACGAGGATCTCCCCAATGCTGCTCCACCCGACAGTAGCCTACTGCTGGGCTAGATCCCTTTAGTGGACAGTGGAAATGCCCCGCCCCGCCGAATATTATTACTATTATTATTAGATATTACTAATCCGTGCGAATAGGGCTTAAGATGCACATGATCAGAGACTACATGCAGTTTTGCGGAGGACTAACACTAAATATAATTCAATATGAACAAGCTCTACCAACATTAGAGTTTATATTAGTTGTAGTTTATTATTACAGCTGCTATTCTGAGTATAAAAAACGCAAGGGATTCACAGCTTGAGAGCGAAATTCTGGCAAGAAAAGAAAAGACCAGCAAACTGACAACTCCATTCAGCCAAGATACAGACCCTATTATGTCCAAAAAGATCAATGCTGTGTTCACAGTATAAATGTAGAACTTTCCAGCAGGTGTCACTTCTGTTTTACATATGTATATTACAAGTGATAGCTGTTATTTTTATGTTCTTGGGTATTTGAAGAAATAAGTGTATATTTACCATCTTATTCTAAATTCAGGCATGTTTATGATATATTTCATATATGTTATAATCTTACTTGGTTACAGATTTATTATTTATTATTATGTTTTATTATTGTTCCTATTCACCAGATTGTGTATCTGTATATGCGTAGTTAGTGACTGCACAGACGCCAGGACTGATACTCTTGCCAGTGAGTGTCTGTAAACTGCCATTGCTAATAATTCAGATCAAAAAAATGTTTATATCTCATGATTGTGTAATTTCATTAGTTCATTCTGATGTTTGTTTTTGTGTTTTCATTGCAGGTTTACAACCTAGCGATCTAACTGATTAGTTAACTGACGAGCTAAACATCAAATATAACTAGCTGTGTAAGTTATGTGTACTAAATAAATGCTCAAAATATGGCTGGAGATGTATCCGCCGTGCTTGTCCTGAAACCATTCCAGTGGGGAGTTTATTGAGCTATAGCAGGTAGCTTAGTAGAAAAGTAGTACCTCGTTTGTGAGGAAAGTCTTTGGTGCCAATGCAAATGACTTCCAGCTGAACAGCAAAGCAATCAGAGAGAACTAGTGGAGGGGAAACTGAGCCGATCACCCCTGATAACATACTGATGCAGACTGAGCCACTGATGAAACACAGACACAAATAAGACTACAGATATTTAAAGACTTAATGTTTGCCTGTCAGAGGAGGAGTTATCCTCCAGGAAGCCCTCAACATAATAACTGTAATAAAACACGCAGAGACTTGAAGCTCAGAGTGAATAAGAACTTTATTGATAAAGGCAAGCAAATACAGATGACAAATAGACAGCAGCTGTAAAGAGAGATCTTTATTCATTCATTTTATGTATAGGAGGGAAATATAAACAATAAAGGAATTTCTTTATTATGAAAAGAAAACACTTCAAGAGCCTTCAAAGTTCAGCTTTCTGCTTTAGATTTCAATACTTCCTGAAATAGATGAACATGCAAATTACTAAATCACACACATATTTCTATACATGCAAAATCATTTTGTGAGAAATTACATCAATCATGCACCTTATATGTGAATCTATGTTTGATCTTGTTCAGCTCTTCTGGATCTGATGTCATAAACCAGAAGAATGACAGTAGCCACGCCCACCAGAGCAGAGAGGACCAATCGGATCACAGCTTCAGTAGAACCACAGCAGTGGACTGAGTCTGAGGAATAAAAACACCAAACAGATCAGATCAGTCAATAAACGTTAATATCAGCACCGACATCAACTAATATCATCTCTGCTGTACCTGAACATGTGTGACAGAGTTGAGTGATGTCCAGATGTTGAGTCTGGTTGCTGATGGGATTGTTGAGCACACAGCTGTAGCTGTTTTTATCCTGATATTCCACCTCCAGAGGTAGAGAGAGACTGATGCTGAGATCAGACACACTGATGCTGGACAATAAACTGTTTCCTTTGTACCAGGAGAGAGTCACATGACTCACATTCAACACTGAACACACCAATGAACAATTCTGCTCTGAGGATGATGATAATGATGAAGAACAGTTTCTGCTGATGACAGGAACAGGCAGACGAGCTGAAAACATGAGAGAATGAAGATAAATATATTAAATATCTTAATTTTGGTTCAGTTTGTTGAATGTTTTAGTCTGTCATCTGAAACTATAAAACGATTCAATAATGAATATGTACATTGTTAACAAGAATAGTTAAGGGGCAAAAATGATCTCTACTCACCATAGACAGAAACTCTGAATGCTTTTGACGATGGGTTTGCTCCACATTTCAGTAGTAAATAACGTCCAGCATGTTCAGTTGTGATGTTAGTGATGGTCAGAGATCCAGTTTGATTGTCCAGCTTCAGTCTGTCTCTGAATCTCCCGTCAAGAACATTATCATTTACAGAGAATCTATCAGTCTGTTCATTGATTTCAACTAATAGAGTTTGATTTCCAAACCCCCACTGAAACTGATCTTCATCATGTATTTCACTAAGACCAAAGTTGAGAGTGACTGAATCTCCCTCGCTAACTGACTTCACTTCATCACCAAACACACCTGAAGAACAGAGTTTTTCCACAGATTAAAGTTCAATTCACGTGATGTTGGTTTTATTGAAGTTTCACAAGCATTTATTAATTTGAATGTGAAGTGAAAAATATTAATCACAAATACAAACATTTGGAATTAATGGAAAAGTACTTAAAACATTTCATATAGATCAATAACTAAATAAAAAAGAAAAACTTGCACCTCAGATAAGAGAAATGGCATACTGAAAATAATGCTGTTGAGTATTTAAGATTCAGTTCAGATCTGAGTTCAATCTTGATATCACAGTTAAATCACTCTTTAATTATTTCCGTAGGAGAATATCAGTAGATGTTTATCCTCTTTGACTAATTTAACTAGTATTTTGTTACATGCTACTAGAACAGAAGCAACTGAAATCATAAAAACACATTTCAAACTCACCGTCCACACGCCAGAAACACAAACAGAACCAAACTAATTTCAGAGACATCTTCTCAAATAAAAAGCTAATGACAGCAACACTTAAAATATCTGAAAACACTCAAGATTGATCTGAAACGACTGAACTGTGATACTTATCTGGTTGAATCCTCCACCAAACGTCAGATAGTTTCCGCTCACACATCTGTCTCCTTTATCATCACGAAAACCAACAAGCTTCTGCTGATCTTACATTTTCAAATTAATTCTGTCATTGTGTGCAAAACTTTTAAAACAGTGAAATATTGTATTATATATCTGTATCATGTTATTTAGCATTGTATGCTCTGAATTGTAATTGACCACTGATGAATTCACTTCATTTCATCGTAAATATGTTTTGTGTTGAGAAGATTATGAGGGTCATATCAGCAGGAGAGAAAATTAAGAAAAACTTCACACACAAACTGCACACACACACCGCACACACACACACACACACACACACACACACGCACACACACACACACAGACAGCAACCAAAACATCCAGCAGAAGCTGTTTATCGATCGACAGATCAAACCAGACATACTGATGTTTGCACAGATAAAACAAAAGAGAAAAATTCTCACAGGACCAATTTTGACTCAAAGTCCAGTGAATTACATTAATAATGTTTGTCTGTGTTGTTACAGCAAAATTAATCAGCATAAATTAAAGAAAACATACAGTTTAGCTTGTTTTTTTTTATTCTGAAAAAAAAACTGAGACGAGTAGATTTGCTAGAAGTGCTATCAGAGATGCTGTTTGATAGCGATTTTTCTTCAGAAAGCCACATTTTTGGCACTTGTAAACCACTTCTTTTCCATCTTGAAGGGAGCGTTCACCCAAAAATAAAAATCTGCTGGTAATTTACTCTCAGGCCTCTCAGACTTTTGGTTCTTCAGTAGAGCATTTTTAACTGAAACCAGTTCTTTATGTTGAATAAAATGCAAGTTAAAAGCATATGAGGTCTCACAAAATTAATAACAAATATATTGGGGTTTAATTAATCAAAATGATCGGACAACAATCTGAATATTATTTACACTATTACATATAATCCAGAGCCTCAGGCAAACGAGAGAGTTAGATTCTTTCATATATTTATTTTTTTGTTGACCAGATCACATCACATCACGAGGCTCAGCATCTCTCCAGTTTTTGCAATTTTGCTGTATTATTCCTGCTCATCTCAGGTCTGTTCATACTGAACAGCTTTGCTTTAACATCCTACACCCAACAGGAGCTTTTGGATATCGGTGAGGACTTTTCCAACAGTTTTATCACCAATCTTTGACTCATCCCTGAGATCACCAGAACACCCAAGGCTACGCACTCTACCCTGGTGGGCGGAAATGCTCGTAAGCAGCATCAAGATTTTTAACAAAGGTGGGGGAAGTGCGGAGGTTTAAGAGCTAAGCTAAAGCTAACACCACTCCGTCTCTCTTTACCCAGTATTTTCCTCGCCAATGTGCGGTCACCGGTGAACAAAATGGATGAGTTATGACTCCACATCACCCACAGTAAGAGACTTTTGGACTTCAATGCCATGGTTTTCACAGAAACATGGCTACACAGCGACGTATCCAATAATGCTATTAAGATAGCTGGACGCTACATGTTCCAGGCAGATGACTCCGGCTAGACAAGAGGTGGAGGATTGTGCATTTATGTCAACAAAGAAGAAAGAAAGAAAGAAAAAGAAAGTGAAGTGACATTCAGCCAAGTATGGTGACCCATACTCAGAATTCGTGCTCTGCATTTAACCCATCCAAAGTACACACACACAGAGCAGTGAACACATACACACACTGTGAACACACACCCGGAGCAGTGGGCAGCCATATATGCTGCGGCGCCCGGGGAGCAGTTAGGGGTTTGATGCCTTGCTCAAGGGCACCTAAGTCGTGGTATTGAGGGTGGAGAGAAAGCTGTACATGCACTCCCCCCACCCACAATTCCTGCCGGCCTGAGACTCGAACTCACAAACCTTCGATTGCGAGTCGGACTCTCTAACCATTAGGCCACGACTTCCCTTGCTTCCCTTCCCAAAGCTTGGTGTACGAACACTGTCATCGTTCGGAGACACTGCTCAGCTAACCTAGAGTTTCTCATGGTTAAATGTAGACCTTTTTATCTGCCGCAGGAGTTCACTTCCACCATAATAACCGCAGTCCATATTCCACCGGATGCTAATGCCAAGCTTGCTTTGAACGAACTTCATGCAGCCATTAGTAAACAACAGACTGCTCACCCACAACTCACTTCACAAAACTTTGGATCATGTTTACACAAACATTGATGGAGCTTACATTGTGACCCCCTCAGACAATCTGATCATCTTTCTTTGTTTCTCACTCCTAAGTATTCACCCCTTATTAACCGTGTGAAGCCATCAGTGAGGACCATCAAAGTATGGCCAACCGGAGCAGACTCTTTACTTCAGGACAGATTTCAACAATATGTTTGCTTCTCAGGCTGCCTGTGGCTCTCACACAGACATTGACATATTTACCTCCTCTGTACTGAATTTCATTAACACCACCATTGACAGTGTTACAACAGAAAAACAGATAACAACATACCCTAATCAGAAGCCATGGATGAACAAAGAGGTGCGACTTCTGCTGAAAGCGTGCAACACTGCCTTCAGGTCAGATGATGCTCAGGCCTACAGTAAATCCAGGGCTAACCTGAAAAGGGGCATCAAAAAGGCCAACCATTGCTACAAGCTGGAGGTATAGGAACACTTTTCCAACTCTGACCCCTGACGCATGTGGCAGGGCATCCAGATCATCAGTGACTACAAGTCAAGCAACTCCACTCCAATGGTCACGGAGATCTCCATCCTTAACAAGCTAAATGACTTTTATGCTCACTTCAACAGCTACAGCAAGGAGACGGCCACCAAAATTACACACTCAACAGACCACCAACCTCTCAAACTCACCTCCACTGATGTCCACACTGCATTGAGCCGGATCAACACACGCAAGGCAGCTGGCCATGAAGGCATTCCTGGACGTGTGTTTAGGGCATGTGCAGAGCAGCTTGCAGGGGTCTTCAGAGACATGTTCAACCTGTCCCTCACCCAAGCAACTGTGCCAACATGTTTTAAGTCCACATCCATTGTGCCAGTGTCGGAACACTCCTCCCCAATGTGCGTGAATGAATATCGCCCCGTAGCACTCACACACATCATTATGAAGCACTTTGAGCGACTGGTCCAAGCACACCTCAATGAATGCCTCCCACCCACATTGGACCCAAACCAATTTGCCTACCTTAGAAATAGGAACACAGAGGATGCAGTATGCACAGTGCTGCACTCTGCACTCACACACTTGGACAATAACAACACGTATGTTCTTTATACTGCAAAGTGACATGCTTAAATCTCATTGCACTGAATACTCTTTCCACTTCTTGCTGCTGAAGCATGGGCCAGTCACTGATGACAGTCTGTGGTATACCATGTCTTGCTAAAATTTATTTTGCATGTGTCATTACGCACTTTGTAGACAAATCCGGTATTATCAGTGGCTCCTTAGTTTTTTTTTTGACATGTCACACTGTCTCACCATCTTTTCGATGTCTTTGTTTATTCCAGGACAAAAGACCATTTCTCTCACTCTCCTCTTACATTTTCTACACCCAGATGACCTTTGTGAATACTACAGGACGTTGCATCATGTCTTGTCTCAAGCTTTGAGGAATGATGATTCTGTTTTGTTTCAGAAGGATTCCATCCACCACACATAGATCACCTCTGATGTCCTAAAATATTGGAGATGAAATCGTCAGCCATCCAGTATACATGCTGTCAATGATAACTCAGCATCTTTTTTGGTTTCTTCAGCTATTTGCTTTGATTTTGCATCATTCTCACATGAATGTCAACATCTCCTGTTGTACTCTCATTATTTCTTGTGGGTGCTCGTGAGAGGGTATCTGCCAGCACTAAGTATTTGCCAGGCGTATAGACCAAATTGAAGTCGTACCTCTGACATTTCATCATCAGCCTTTGAATCCTAGGTGTCATTTCATTCAGATTATTTTTTATTATTACAATTAATGGAAGATGATCAGTTTCTGCAGTAAAGGTAGGAAGAACATATACATAGTTATGAAATTTCTCCAGTCCGATGACTAATCCCAAGCACTCTTTCTCATTTTGTGCATATCGACACTCAGAATAAGTCATGGCCAAGACCATTCTTGGAGGCATCTGTGGACACTGTGGTTTTCTTTGTTGGATCAAAGAATTGTAATACGGCTGCAGAGATAAATGCAGTGGCATGTCCACAAGGTTGGCCCCTAAAAATGAGCTTTGCCCCCCTAAAGCAGCATATGGGATCAAAGTGCATTGAGAGCGGAACAGCGTGATTTTGACTGAAGCAGGGATTTTCTGAAGATCGGATTCTGGATTTCCCTCGTTCTCAGAGTGCTCCATTAACACTCAATCACTGGCACAATTAATGCTGTAACTACAGCCGTTCTAAACTAGTTCTGCCTGCAAGGATTGTACTGCGCGCGCGCGCACACACACACACTGATTTGTCAATAAAAATGCTTAGAAACAGAAAAGTTATAGGCAAAATTGCTTTATGTTTTGAAGTAGTCAAAATCCACAGCTTCACTATAGAGAGACACTGCACAGACAGACATCTGTGTGACTGATTTACTCCTAATCATGCTCTCACTAATTCATTCAAAGTAATGCTTCTCTGTATCTGATTTAATAACCAATAAAATAACTGATTGAAATGTAGCCTACTATTATTTCATCCTTCCAAACAAAATTCGCTCTTCAAAAAGCTGCTGTCACGGACAGAAGAGAGAGACAACAGGTGATTCAGGTAAGTAGAGGTTTAATAGGATATAGGCAGGAATTACGTGATCGGGAACGGAGAACAGATGATGGCAGGCAAGCTGGGTGATCAGACAGTGGATATTCAGATGATACTAGCGAGGTTTAGGCAGTAGAGTCGTTGTTTCTCTGACGCGACCAGACAGAGAGTGACAGGAGCTGAGGGCTTATGAAGAGGTAGTGGTGATCAGGTGCAGGTGCGGTGACTTCAATAATCAGGGGATAATGAGCGGATGGGAGGAGTCAGGTGATCGGACTCTGATGGTGTGGCAGGTGTTACTGGTGGTTCCGTGACAGTACCCCCCCCTCTACGGGCGGCTCCTGACGCCCGCGCTACACGTCGACGGGGTCGGCCTCGACCTCTCGGCGCAGGGCGGTTAGGGTGGGAGTTGTGGAACAGGGTGAGGAGGGATGGGTCCAGGATGTCGTCCCTAGGGACCCAAGAACGTTCTTCGGGGCCATATCCCTCCCAGTCTACTAGATATTCTAGGCGACGGCCCCGCCAACGTGAATCCAGGATATCCTGCACACGGTGAATTGACTCATCTACAGCAATTTCTGGAGGAGGGGGTACGTCCACACCATCAGGTCCTGGGGAAGGAGAAACAAGAGGGTCAGTGAAGGGTTTCAACAGTGAGACATGAAATGATGGTGCGATCCGGTAGTGTGAGGGAAGGTGAAGACGATAGGTGACCTCGTTGACCTGCCTCTCGATAGTGAAGGGACCTATGTATCGGGGACTCAGCTTACGACAGGGTAGGCGAAGACGGATGTCTCTGGTGGAGAGCCAGACCTTTTGACCCGGTTGGTACTGGGGTGTATCTCTCCTCTTGGTGTTGGCCTGGCTCTGGTGTCTTCGCACTGCCCGTTGGAGATGGACGTGTGCTGAGTGCCATACCCTCTCACTCGCTTCGAACCAGGTGTTGACCGCTGGGACCTCTGACGGCTCTCCCGACCAGGGGAAGAGAGGAGGCTGGTACCCGAGTATGCATTGAAATGGTGTTAAACCGGTGGTGTCTTGGCGTAGTGAGTTCTGTGCATACTCGGCCCATGGGAGGTAGCGGCTCCAGCTTCCTTGGTTCTGGTGGCAGTAGGTTCGTAGGTACCTTCCAATCTCTTGAATCTTGCGCTCAGTCTGACCGTTGGATTGGGGATGGTACCCTGAAGATAGGCTGACTGAGACTCCAAGTAACCTGAAGAATGCATGCCAGACTCGGGAAATGAATTGGGGACCTCTGTCAGATACAATGTCTTCTGGTAGACCAAAGTGACGGAATACTTGGTGGAATAGTAGGTTGGCAGTTTCAAAGGCAGTGGGAAGACCTTTTAAGGGGATGAGCTTACATGCCTTGGAGAAGCGGTCGACCACGACTAGGATGCTGGTGTGAGAATCTGAAGGTGGGAGATCTGTCATGAAATCTATGCCCAGATGGGACCAGGGACGATGTGGTATGGAAAGTGGTTTCAGCTTCCCTTCTGGGAGTCGCCGTGGGGTATTGGAGATGGCACAGACTGAGCACCCACGAACATACTGAGCGACATCCTGCGCGATGGAGGGCCACCAGAACCGGTTGCGAAGGAGTGAGAGGGTTCGGTGGCTGCCTGGGTGTCCAGAGCCCGGAGACGTGTGAACTGAGTCCATGAGGGACAGGCGTAGAGAAGATGGAACGTATGTCTTTCCCTCAGGACCTCCCGGCGGAGCTGGCTCGGAGCGGGTGGCTTCCCGGATACGATCTTCAATAGCCCATTCGATGGGACTGACAATGACGGCTGGAGGGAGTATAGTTTCAGGAGGTGATAATTCGGGTTCTGGTGCATGAAGACGTGAGAGAGCATCTGCTTTGAGATTTTTGTCTCCTGGTCGATAGGTTACTCAAAAATTGAAACGAGTGAAGAAGAGGGCCCATCGGGCTTGACGAGGATTTAGACGTTTGGCTTCCTGAAGATATTGGAGGTTACGGTGGTCCGTAATGACCTCAACTTGATGGTGTGCTCCCTCTAGCCAGTGTCTCCATTCCTCGAAAGCCATCTTTATAGCCAGTAGTTCCCGATTACCGATATCGTAATTATGCTCCGCCGGGGACAGTTTCTTGGAATAGAAGGCACATGGATGGAGTACTGGAGGCTTCCCCTGCTGTTGAGATAGTATTGCTCCCACTCCAGTCGATGAGGCGTCCACTTCGACCACGAAGGGGAGGTCTGGGTTGGGAAGGATCAGGATGGGAGCTGAACAGAAGGCGTTCTTCAGTTTCTGGAAAGCTTGGATGGCAGTTGGGTTCCAGGACAGAGACTTGGGCCGACCCTTAAGGAGGGAGGTGAGAGGTGAACTGATGATACTGTATTGATGGATGAAACGACGGTAGAAGTTTGCGAATCCTAGGAATCTCTGGAGGTCCTTGACGGTGGTAGGTTGCGGCCAGTTTTTGATGGTGTCCACCTTCCTCTGGTCCGTTTGGATTCCCTGTGGGCTGATGATGTAGCCGAGGAAGTGAACAGTGGTACAGTGGAACTCACATTTCTCCAATTTAAGGAACAATTGATGATCTCTGAGTTTTTGCAGGACTTGACAGACATGGCGGTGGTGTTCAGACAGGTTCTTGGAGAAGATTAAGATGTCATCAATATAAACGATCACGAATTTGGTCAGGAACTCACGGAACACTTCATTCATGAAGGCTTGGAAAACAGATGGGGAGTTGGACAGCCCATACGGCATAACGAGATATTCATAGTGGCCCGATGGGGTAATGAACGCTGTCTTCCACTCATCGCCTCTTCGGATGCGTATGAGATTATATGCACTTCTGAGGTCCAATTTGGTGAAGATTTTGGCTCCGTGAAGTTGTTCCAGAGCAGTCGGTACCAGAGGAAGGGGATAGCGGAATTTGACCGTTTGCTCGTTGAGTGCCCGGTAGTCAATGCACGGCCTCAAGCCTCCGTCCTTCTTACCCACAAAGAAGAAGCTGGATGCAGCAGGGGAAGTAGATGGTCGAATGAACCGCTGTTGTAGGGCTTCCTTGATGTACTCCTCCATGGCCCTCTGCTCTGGGATGGACAGTGGGTAGATCCGACCCTTGGGTAAGGTGGCTCCAGGCAGCAGGTCAATGGCACAGTCCCATGGCCGATGAGGTGGTAGCTGTGTCGCTTGTTGCTTGCTGAATACATCCTGGAACGCCCGGTACTCAAGGGGAACCTCTGCTAGGTGGTTGGATTCTGGACTTTCGATCGACGTGGAGTGAAGGTGAAGACGAGAGGAAGAAGGGGATTCATCCGGAGCAGGTTTCCGACTGCAGATCTTGATGACGGGTTGAAGACAGGATAAGGAGCAGGATTCACCCCATTGCGTAATTTCCCCAGTGGACCAGTTGACTCGCGGCGAGTGTTCGGACATCCACGGGCGTCCCAGGATGATATCCACGGTGGACCCCTCCAGCACCAGAAATGAAATCTCCTCCCGATGAAGACAACCAATGCGGAGTGAGACTATGGGGGATTGATGACAGATTTGACCACGGCCCAGCGGTTTACCCAAGATGGTATGGATCGCTAACTTCTTCGTAATCCTTCTCCTCGGGAGGTTGAGCTTCCTGAGGAGTTCGTGGGAGATGAAGTTCCCCGAGGAGCCGGTGTCAATGAGGGCATACGCTGAAACGGAGTGAGAACGGGTCACTAGCATGACTGAGGTACGGGATAAGGGAGATATCATGGGAGGAATCTGGATTGTACTCACCGCTGGGCGTGGTGGTCGTACTGGGCACTGCAGGCGGAGGTGTCCTTTGGAACCACAGTAGAGGCAGAGACCATTGTGAATGCGCCGTTGACGTTCGACTGCAGTGAGATGGTAGGAGTCTACTTGCATGGGTTCTGGTGCTGGAAGGTCTGTAGATGGTGTGGGAGGCAGAGGTTGCACAGCGGATTGATCCAGATCACATGCAGTGAGACGTTGAGAGATGCGAATGGTACACTGAATAAGGTTCTCTAAGCCGACGACATCATCATAAACGGCCACTTGATGGCGGATGGCAGGATTCAATCCATGACGAAAGCAGGTGATAAGCGCAGTTTCATTCCAACCACAGTTGGCGGCTAGAGTGCGGAAACGTAAAGCGTACTCACTCGTGGTCATCTTTCCTTGACGAAGGCGGTACAACTGGTCATGAATGGAGAGAGCGGCAGTGTTGAGGCCAAAGACTTCCTTGAAATGGGTGGTGAAAGCTTCCCATGAACGAGTGAGGGGGCCATTCGCTTCCCAGATAGACTGGGCCCATTGGAGGGTGGAACCTGAGAGGAGGGAGATCAAATAGGCGATTTTAGTACGATCCGTAGGGAAAGCATGTACCTGCATCTCAAAATAGAGCGAACACTGTAAAAGAAATCCGCTGCAACCCTCTGCCTCGCCGGTGTATGTTGCAGGTCGAGCCATGGGACTGTGAGAGGCAGGTATTGAAGGAGAGTGAAAACATGGTGCACCGCCCGCTTGCGCCAACTCGGGGAGAGAGACTCGTGAAGGGCTCTCTTCCAATTTAGCGTCATGTTGCATTTTGTTGGTCTGGTCTTCTGTCACGGACAGAAGAGAGAGACAACAGGTGATTCAGGTAAGTAGAGGTTTAATAGGATATAGGCAGGAATTACGTGATCGGGAACGGAGAACAGATGATGGCAGGCAAGCTGGGTGATCAGACGGTGGATATTCAGATGATACTAGCGAGGTTTAGGCAGTAGAGTCGTTGTTTCTCTGACGAGACCAGACAGAGAGTGACAGGAGCTAAGGGCTTATGAAGAGGTAGTGGTGATCAGGTGCAGGTGCGGTGACTTCAATAATCAGGGGATAATGAGCGGATGGGAGGAGTCAGGTGATCGGACTCTGATGGTGTGGCAGGTGTTACTGGTGGTTCCGTGACAGCTGCAGTGACCGATTTAATTTTGAATCGTTTCAAGCACACTTAAAGAAAAGAAAGTAACACATTCATTTTTTTTATCATCATCTTCATTATTATTAATATTCATTCCTTCATTCATTTGGTCTTATCAGATCATTATTGTTAGAGACAGTTAATGCATTAAAATGAGGACCGCTCAACTCATGTTTAGCAGAAAATTAAACTCTTCATACTCTTCATACTTCAATACAAAACAGTGCTGGACTTTGACAAAGTATTTAAAAAAAATCACACTTTAGCACCTTGTTTTTTAACTTTGAGATCTGATTCTGATTAAATTCTGATCGTTATGGTTAAATAGATGATTAAAATCATAAAAACAAATAGTTTAATAGCTATGATACTGTTTTTAAAATCAAATCTTGTCACAGCTAACAATGCCTTGGGAGGAAAAACCAGTTGATCTTAAAGCATATGCATAAACCCAAATAAGAAATAAAACTCTGTCTTTATTCATCTTATCAACACAACATCAGTTTGTCTTTTCTTCTTTCTTAATTGCCATGTATCCAACATATATTCACTGAACACAGTGTCATCTAGTGTCTTCCTAGAGTAACATTCACAATCACTTGATATCATCACACTGCGCTCTGAACTTCTGTATTCCTCCAGACGGCGCTCGATATTATAAATGCTACAAAACATAAACAGACTCTTGAAGCTCAGAGTGAGAAAACTTTATTGATAAAGGCAAGCAAATACAGAAGACAAATGAATAGTACAGTGAGATCAGAGTCTTATCTGAGAGAAATATAATCAACAAGCTTTTAAACTGGATCTGTACAATAAAAACATTATTAGACAATTACATTTTAAAAGCCCTTAAACCCTGAATCAAATATGAAAACCTGATATAATGAATAATACAAGCAAAGCAACTTTTGGAAATCTATATTAATATGACAAACCACACAAAACACACTTGAAGAAGTTTTAAAGTTCAGCGTCTCCTTCAGATTTCAATTCCTGTCAAGAACATGCACCTGATTTGTGAATCTGTGTTTGATCTTGATCAGCTCTTCTGGATCTGATGTCATAAACCAGAAGAATGACAGTAGCCACGCCCACCAGAGCAGAGAGGACCAATCGGATCACAGCTTCAGTAGACCCAGAGCATTGGACAGAGTCTGAGGAATAAAAACACCAAACTGAGATCAGATCAGTCAATAAACATTAATATCAAGAATATTTGAAGAACAGAACACATGATCTCTACTCGCCATAGACAGAAACACTGAAAGCTTTTAATGACTGGTTTAGATTTAAATGTTTTGGTCCTAAATGTAGTAAATAACGTCCAGCATGTTCAGTTGAGATGTTTGTGATGGTCAGAGATCCAGTTTGATCGTCCAGCTTCAGTCTGTCTCTGAATCTCTCATCAAGAGCATCATCAAATACAGAGAATCCATCATCCCATCTACTGATCAGAGCTAATAAAGTGATTTCATCTCCAAACCTCCACTTTATCGTAACACCATTCATTATTTCAGTAAGATCAGAGTTCAGAGTGACTGAATCTCCCTTCTTCACTGATATTTCTTCTGTATCTCCAAACACACAGAGAACAAACAGAAAGAGGGTTCATCACAAGTTAGTACTGTAAAAATACTTAATTGTTAATGTAAGAAATTAGTTTAGAATGTAATTTTTAAATAATAATTTACAACAAAAGAATAGAAAAAAAATTATATTATATCTGATGAGAAAATAAAAAAGGTGTAACAAATATTTAATTCACCATTGACAGCACTGAGAAAGAACGTTTTCCTCATTCTTCTCCTACGGTAGATCATGAGTTCATAACGTCCAGTATGTTCAGTTGTGATGTTTGTGATGGTCAGAGATCCAGTTTGATTGTCCAGTTTCAGTCTGTCTCTCTCATCAAGAACATCCTCATATACAGAGACACTGTTTGCCCAATTATAGATATCAGCTATTAAACTGTCTTCAAACTCCCACCGAATCCGATCATAATCTATTTCAGTAAGATCAGAGTTCAGAGTGACTGAATCTCCCTCCTTCACTGATATTTCTTCTGTATCACCAAACACACAGAGAACAAACAGAAACAGGGTTCATCACAGATTGAGAGTGTTATTTAATGGTTTACTAAAGTAAATAGTTCGAAGTTTAAATCTGAAATGAATGACATCATAAAAGAACAGAAATGGTGTTTGGATTAATAACTGTATCTTTTGCTGATTCTGTAAGGATCATCAGAATCAGAAACATCCAAAAACATCTCACGGCAATTCATACATATTTTATGAGTTTCATATGAATTTGTACGAATCACTTACACTGGGGTTTATAGACAAATCGTGTCAAATCGTACAAGTGAGGTTTTACAAATTCGTACGAATTAGCCACTTCGTAAAATACTTATGAAATGGTCGTGAGATATAAATTTAAAACAGCTGAAACAACTATTAACCCACCATAGACACAAAGCCAGAATCTCTTGCTCATAGTGTTGTTATATACTCTATAATATACAGCATGTTCAATTGAGATGTTTGTGATGGTCAGAGATCCAGTTTGATTGTCCAGCTTCAGTCTGTCTCTGAATCTCCCGTCAGGAACATCATCATATACAGAGAATCTGTCGGCCGTCACATTGACTTCAGCGATTAGACCATATTCACACTCCCACTGAATCAGATCATTATTCATCATTTCAGAAAGACCAGAGTTTAGAGTGACTGACTGTCCAATTTTTACGTACGTTTCACCAAACACACCTGAAGAACAGAGCTTTTTTAAAGATATATAATACTTTCCTCACATTATGATGGTTTAATCAAACTTGTAGAGTCATGAAAAACAAATCCTCAAACCAATCTCCTCCGGACATCACTTTTGGTCACACTTTTACTGTAATCTTTAATGTCAAACTAACACTGTTGGGTATTTAAGCTTCATATTTATATTATTTTATCATTCCATAATAGACCTGAATTTAGATCTGAATTCAAACTTGATCTCACCACAGTTCACTTATTTCTATATGAGAATAATAGTGAATATTAAACCTCTCAAACTAAATTATTCAGTGTTTTATTACATGCTACCAGAACAGAAACAACTGACGCCATAAAAAAATAATTTAAACTCACCAACCAGACGCCAGAAACACAAACAGAACCAGAATTTGTGAAACATCTTCATTGATTTCAGTTCACAAATATGAAGACAAACTCCTCAGAACTGGTTCAGTAATAAAATGACAGATGAGCTGATGAGAGACTGATCTGTAGTAAAGTGAAGTGAAACTCTACTGTCAGCTGAAAGTGTTAAACCGTGTGAACATCCAGCTCAATTCTTGCTTATTTATTCACACTTTCTTTGTGGTGTTTAGCTCTAGTCTCCCTCTACTTCCTGTTGATCAGTGATGTTAGTTTACACAGAAATAAACTGAATCATGACATGATCAGAGACTTGAGAAGATACGAGTGTTTAAAGCAGTGTTTGATCAGCTTGATGTCAGGTGTGAGAGGATAACAAAGCCCACCTTGTGTCTTATTTTATTCTGGCTAAAGAAATATAAATTAAACCTCTATTCACATCTTTGTTTCCCACACGTAAATGTAATATAAACTATCGCTCTTACCTCTGTTATAAATCAGATGCAGGAGAGACTTCTGTTCTTCTTCCCACCAGAGTCCAGTTCATAATACTGGATCAGGAACAAAATAAAATAATAACTTTACTCTTAATAAATTACTCAGAGACTTGTTTAAAAGATGTTAAACGCATCACAATATGAAATGGTTTCGCTTTATTCAAACAATAACTCATAAGAAAATAATAACTAAAAGTAAATAGCATAAAGTCTTCAGCCGAGATGCAGCAATGACTGTGTTCAAATCTTAACATTATATAGTCACAAATACAACACGTCCTTTTCTCTCATTTATTTCGGTGAACACACGCACACATCCGCATACACACACTCATAGACAGGTTGCTATGGAAACAGGAAGTATGACATTTCATTTCCGTAGCAACCTCTATTAGAACACATTCATATGAAGTAATTTCTGCTGTTTTTCTTTCTTTAAAGCAAATTAATCCATCTCTAGTTTTAATATTAGCCCGTAAAACATCTTAAAAGTGTAGGGAATGTAAATAACAATTTCTGAACTAAACTGCATAGCTTCATTTCTCTTATGATAAGATAAATCATATCACAATACAGCATTTAGAAAGAGAGTCCATACTGTAACGTAGTTGTAAAATACACTTCCTTGAATAATCATACTTCAGTTAATTATTGTGAATGGGAAATCTCATTCTTAAATAATCTACAGATTTGGTAGATGAGACATCCCATTTTAAGATTTCCTTATTTACAATATTTACAATATTTCCTCATATTCCTAATTTTCCAATATTTTTTTCTGTTCCTTTTAAGGTAGCCTTTTTCTTTTCTTTATAATAAAGTTTTTTCTAAGTCATACTTATTTGTCTTTTTAATACGTGATCCTTTCCCATCCCTTGGGAATAAAGGCATTCTTGTTCAAGAAAAGCCTCCTTCTCATGTCCTCGCATCCCTAGAGAAGGGTGACTGGAGAACCTGGTCATTATTCCATCCTGATATAATCCTAATGGTTTGAGAACCTGTAGGTTCTCCCAAATCGACCTGGAAGACATCAAAGTCTGGTCCTTTGCCCCTGGGCGGCTACTTGGGGAGCCATCTGCTGGAAGGGGCGCAAAATTGCTGAATTATATATATATATAAAAAAAGTTAATTAAATGTATGTATCGTATTATGAAAGCTGTGCACACGCAGTACACTTTTACTGTGCACTGTCCATACACTGCTTGTATTTGTCCCTTTCTTTTACTAGATTTACAATCCTAAAAAACTCTGACAGGCAGCTGTCAAACTCACTCGCATTGCTCAGCAACCAGGAGTGGCGCAAAAATCTGACAGCTGGTTTTAGCGCTTTAAATGATGGGGTAAAAGACCCCCCTTGGCAGTTGTAGGCTATAAATGATCATATATATATATAATCTTTTATGATGAGAAGAACACCCAAGCCATCAGGATCGGCTTTCCGAAAACGAAGGAAGGAGGAGGAAGAAAAACGGGTCCAAAGCAGAGGTAACTTATGTAGATTATATCATCAAGCTCACAGCCTACCTAGAGGAGATAAAGACGAGGATGACCAACAACTTTTTACACCTTAACAGTAAATAAAATGCATTATTATTATTATTATTATTATTATTATTATATCAATTTACCAAAGGAACTTTTTTGCGGTAGGCTATGAGCTAACAGCAACAACATGCTGTGTTACAGCAGTGGAGTAGTCTACGTGATACGCAGGTATACGCCTGTGGAGTTGTTTTTTCTGGGGACGGGGGGGCTCTCTCGCCTTGGGCACCAAACAACCTAGAGCCGGCCCTGCTTTGTCCTACAGACCATACATGACCACAAAACTATACTATCCCAAGTGCAACTGCACCACTCTCCAAAATTCCCAGATACTTTATAGGAGTCGATCCATAATTTTGAGAGTCCTGGCCGACAATTCTCACAATTTATTACTCCAGATATCTCCGTTTGAGTCTGTTTATGCATCATTCATTCTGCGTCCATGTCCTTCTTCTCGTCACAAAACGATAGACTCTGCAGGGCACATTGCTGATTGCATAACACACAGCAAAACAGTCGCACCGTTACTTCTATGGCTTTGGCATATGTTCCCTCAAAGCCAAGAAACCTTTTCATTTCTGATTCTAACTATTTTGGTCAATGATGGATTTTATCTTCTCAATTCAATTCAATTCAATTCAAGTTTATTTGTATAGTGCTTTTTACGATACAAATTGTTACAAAGCAACTTTACAGAAAATTATGTTTCTACAATATTTAGTAGTAGCTAGTAGTTTGTGCACATTTGACAGGATTTTAGAAAAAATAAAAATAAAAATAATAATACAAGACGTAGTCAGCTAGACGATGAACTATCAATATTATTAATTAAGTTATATGATTCAGTCACACATTTAGCAATAATTGTTAGTTCTACCAGAAAGACTCGGGAGATAGAAGAATGTACGAAGCATACATTTATTGACAGCTCAGCGAGCACAATTATAAATTTCTTTGGCGGAAGGCCCCGTCCATGGTTCGTAATCTGAGGGTAGCGAATCTGCATTTCCTGCCTGAAGACGAAGGCAGGGGCGCAGCAGACCCCCCCCTGGAAGGTAAGGACAGGACCATCCTGGTGGTGGTGGGGAGGGTGGAGGTTGTTGTCGCGTTGGCATCTGCGAACTCAAACATGTGTAAGTACGATCTTTTATACAGGAGTATAAAGACGTGATTGGATAATGATGAAGGTAATTAGTGACGAACTGATTGAGTCTTCCTGGCAGAACTTAGGCTAAAGCTTCCATTTCTGTTTGTTGATTCAAGGTTAGCATCATCTGAGGTCCTCTGAGGGTCAGCATCATCTCTTCTCAGGTGTTCTGGATCCAGACTGGAGCTTGTGTAAATCCTAGTTACCACTGATGTAAATCCCCTGGCGAAACACAGAAACAAAATACAGACATCATTAGCATAGCTGCTGATCCAACAAAGTAAAATTAGTTTAACCCAAGCTAATGAATAAAAATGCACCTTTGATCAGATGCAACTACACTCACAATTAAAAAGATACATTATTCGAATGCTTGGCGAAAGAGATGTGTTTTTAATCTAGATTTAAACAGAGAGAGTGTGTCTGAACCCCGAACATTATCAGGAAGGCTATTCCAGAGTTTGGGAGCCAAATGTGAGAAAGCTCTACCTCCTTTAGTGGACTTTGCTATCCTAGGAACGACCAAAAGTCCAGCGTTTTGTGACCTTAGGGAGCGTGATGGGTTGTAGCGTGGTAGAAGGCTAGTTAGGTACGCTGGAGCTAAACCATAGGTAAGTAATGATAATTTGTAACTGATACGGAACTTAATAGGTAGCCAGTGCAGAGACTGTAAAATTGGGGTAATATGATCATATTTTCTTGACTTCGTAAGGACTCTAGCTGCTGCATTTTGGACTACCTGTAGCTTGTTTATTGACGAAGCAGGACAACGACCTACAAGTGCATTACAATAGTCCAGTCTAGAGGTCATGAATGCATGAACTAGCTTTTCTGCATCAGAAACAGATAACATGTTTCGTAGCTTGGCAATGTTTCTAAGATGGAAGAATGCAGTTTTTGTAACATTGGAAATATGATTTTCAAAAGACAAATTGCTGTCTAGTATAATACCCAGATTTCTGACTGTAGAGGAAGTAACAGTACATCCGTCTAGTTGCAGATTGTAATCTACAAGATTCTGTGTAGTGTTTTTTTTGGTCCAATAATTAGTATCTCTGTCTTACCCGAATTTAATTGGAGAAAATTATTTGTCATCCAATCTTTTACATTTTTAACACACTCTGTTAGCTTAGATAATTGGGAAGTTTAATCTGGTCTCGTTGAGATATATAGCTGAGTATCATCAGCATAACAGTGGAAGCTAATTCCGTATTTTCTAATAATATTACCAAGGGGCAACATGTATATTGAAAATAGAAGGGGACCTAGGACGGATCCTTGTGGCACTCCATATTTTACTGATGATAAATGAGATGACTCCCCATTTAAGTAAACAAAATGGTAGCGATCGGACAGGTAGGATCTAAACCATCTTAGAGCCTGCCCTTGAATACCTGTATAGTTTTGTAATCGATCTAGGAGTATGTCATGATCTATGGTGTCGAACTCAGCACTAAGATCAAGTAAGATCTTCTCCATTAATTACTTCTTTACCAAATCCTTATTACTCTGGATTAGGTCATTCTCTAGTTCTACTGTATTGGACCCTGTTATGGCTTTCACCATGCCCAAACCTTCAGAGAACTTACCTACTTAATGCCTTCTTGTTATATTGACTTCGTCACCAACTTCAAACCTCAAATTTTTCATAACTTCCATTTCTTTCCGGTTCACTGTATTGCACATGTTGAGGTCCAATAAACACTGGTCAATATTGAGGTCAATATCCGTGTCCCAGTCACCTAGGTTTCTATTCTTAGCAAACCATTCTTTAACAGATATAATTGGATTGGATTTATCTAGTATTATTCTATGTTCTTTGCAGAATTTCTCTACTAGTTTAACACTTATATTATGTGCACCATCTGCTCTCAGACTTTCAAATGGTCCCTGACACTTTATCCATTCTTTTAAACACTCTACTAACTTTTCTTCGAGTGCTACCCTTAAAGGCAACCCATTCTCACTCCAAAGGCGTCAAAAACCGAAGCATGGTCAAGCGCCCCTAGCGTCACGTTTATGACGCCAAATGTGCCTCTCGGCGTCGAATATCGAAGCACTGCGACCTTCATTGCTTTCAGTGGGAAACTTTTGGCGTCAGAATTCGACACGAAGACATGAGATGTTTATCGCTATGAAATCACGTTCAAGAAGTCTCATTCAGCACACATCGCGATACTTGCTATCAGTGACAGTTCCACAGTTTGGGTGAGTAGTCGTAAATACGCTCTTTTAATGCCTTTTTAAAATGTTGTGACGAGCACTCCCAGAGGAATCAGCGTCGCCCTGGAAACCAAACCAAAACACCTGCACGCCCTCGTCACCGGCTGATCGGTCACAGCTGCTCCCCATCAGCCAGCACAGTGAAAAGCAGCACATGTTGCACTGAGAAGAGGTTCTCAAACAGAATGCAAAGCTGGACTAACCCCTCTCTCCTATCCCCACAGAAAGCAGCGAGTGACCGACAGCCCACACCCTTTGGAGCACGTCTGGACACCCACTTTCCCCTTGATTGGCACAGAGGAGCACGGAGAGCACACGGGGAGCACCAACCAGCGGAAAGCAGACCAGGACACTTCACCAGGCACCCTTCACTTTTCAATAAACCCACCCTCCGGGGCTTTTGATTTCACGTGCCTCTTGTCGAGTGGTTCTTCACCCCGTGACAGTGGTGGAGAATGCGGGCAGAACAGTGAGGAATCACCGACAAGGTCACCGCCCCAACTCCTAATTTTTTTTTGCTTTCTGAGGTTAGCATCCGCCAGCAGCAAATAGCAGAACACCTCGCCACTCGCCTGGGCAGGACGGAGGATGAACTCGCCGCCGTCCGGGCGGCCGCGGCCCAGCGCGTTCCGCTACCTGAGCCTCGGGCACAAGCCACCCGTCTGTTGCCCAAGATGACGGCCGATGACGATGTGGAAGCCTTCCTTCAGGTCTTCGAAAACACTGCCCACCGAGAGGGATGGCCAGAGGACGAGTGGGCGCGTGCGCTGGCACCCCTACTCACCGGTGAAGCACAGAGGGCTTACTTCTCGCTCCCCCTGACGAGTGCCGACAGTTATGTCGAAGTGAAGCGAGAGATCCTGGCGAGGCTGGGCCTCTCCCCTGTAAGTGCCGCCCAGCAGTTCCACGAGTGGGAATACAAGCCCCGGGTGCCAGCCCGTGCCCAGGCAGCCGAACTCAGCCGCCTCGCCCAGCACTGGCTGTTGGCAGGAAACCCCACACCAACACAGGTAGCGGAACGAGTGGTGGTCGATCGCCTCCTGCGCGCACTACCACGCGCCCACCGACAGGCCGTCGGCATGAGGGACCCACGTGACGTCCGGGAACTAGTGGAGGCGATCGAGCTGGCGGATGCCGTTCATCCCAGCGGGGCAGGGGACCGGCTGCCGCCATTCCCCCGGAGGGTGGTCCAGGAGCGACGCCCGCTCGAAGGCACCGCGCGACCCGTCAGCAGGCCGACGGTTCCCCCACCGCGAGATGAGCCCATGCCAAGTGCCGAACCACCGTCGCCTCCGCGAGCCTGGCTGGCAGGCTGCATCCTTCACCAACGGGTGCCGGCGGGAGCCCCCGAAGCAGATGTGAGGGTGGATGGAAGACGGTTCCGGGCCCTGCTGGACTCAGGCAGTGCGGTCACCCTCATCCAGGCGCGGCTGTGCGCCCCGCGAAGCGGCCGGAAAAACTTCCTACCGATTACCTGTGTGCACGGAGACACTCGTCAAGTACCGGCCCGTGAAATGGTCATTTCGTCCCCCCAAGGCACCTGGCCAGTGGAGGTAGGCCTAGTGAAGGACCTGCCGGTGGCCGTACTGCTTGGAAGGGATTGGCCCGGCTTCGAGAAGCTGCTGTCCGCCGCTACCCAGCCTGCCAGCCCCAAGGGGAACCGTCGAAGACCGAGGCGGCCGCCTGGACCCCGCCGCCGACCGGCCCTGCTCGTCTCCGACAGTGGGAGAGAAGGTGAGGCCCCCTCCCAATCTACTAATCTGTTTTATGATGTCTACCAACAGGCCGCTGGAGGGGGCTCTTTCGCCAAGGAACAGCGGGAGGACGACCGACTCAAGCACTGTTGGAGCCAGGTGCGAGTCGTGGATGGAGAGGACGTCCTCCCCCGGCCCCACCCTCTCCCACATTTTGTCGTAGAGAATGGCCTGCTGTATTGTGTCGCCCAGCGAAGGGGGGAGGAGAAAAAGTTACTAGTTGTGCCTCGTGCCAAGACCGAGACCATTCTGGAGCTGGCCCATTCCCACCCCATGGCAGGACACCTCGCGGAAGCCAATACTGCCCAACGCATCCGCGACCGTTTCCATTGGCCGGGTCTGGACGCCGAGGTAAAGCAGTTCTGCCAGGCCTGCCCGACCTGTCAGGCCACGTCGCCCCGGACTCCTCCCCCCAGCCCGCTCATCCCGCTGCCTATCATCGAGGTGCCCTTCGAGCGGATTGGAATGGACATAGTGGGGCCGTTGCCGAAGTCTGCCCGAGGGCATGAGCACATCCTGGTCATCGTCGACTATGCCACCCGGTACCCAGAAGCAGTCCCCCTGCGGAAGGCCACCGCAAAGTCCATCGCCCAGGAGCTGTTTCTGCTGGCCAGCCGAGTCGGCCTCCCCTCAGAGATCCTGACTGACCAGGGAACCCCCTTTATGTCCCGGCTAATGGCTGACCTCTGCCGGCTGCTGCGGGTGAAGCAGTTGAGGACCACTGTTTATCACCCCCAGACTGATGGCCTCGTAGAGAGATTTAACCAGACCCTCAAGCAAATGCTCAGACGTGTGGCGGCGGAGGACAAGCGGGATTGGGACCTCATGATCCCCTACGTGCTCTTCGGGATCCGCGAAGTTCCCCAGGCCTCAACTGGCTTCACCCCCTTCGAGCTCCTGTTTGGCCGTCAACCCCGGGGCCTCTTGGACGTGGCCCGGGAAGCGTGGGAGCAGCAGCCGGCCCCGCATCGTACCGTCATCGAACATGTCCGGCAAATGAGGGAACGGATCGACCGAGTGATGCCGTTAGTCCGGGAACACCTCACCAGGGCCCAACAAGCGCAGCAACGTCATTATGACCGGACAGCCCAGCCACGGGAGTTCCAACCGGACCGGTCACTTACCGCCTGAGACAGCCGGGACGACGGCAGGCGGAGCAACTCTACCACGTCAACCTCCTAAAGAAATGGGTGGGGACCCGGGACCAAGTAGCTGCCCTAAGCCTCACCGAGCCCGTGGTTGTGGATATCAACCCCCACCTTTCAGCTGCCCAGAAGACGGAGCTGCAGCACCTGGTCAGTCAGTTCCAGGATGTGTTCTCCTCTCAGCCCGGGCAGACCAACGTGCTTCAACACCATATCCGGACGCCCCCAGGAGTCGTCGTTAGGCAACGGCCCTACCGAGTCCCGGAGGCTCGTCGGCAGGCTATTGAGGAAGAGGTCCAACAGATGCTAAAGTTGGGGGTAATAGAACCATCCCGGAGTCCGTGGTCCAGCCCCATTGTGATGGTCCCAAAGCCGGATGGCACCCTCCGCTTTTGTAACGACTTCCGCCGCCTGAACGAAGTCTCCGAATTCGACGGGTACCCCATGCCTCGGGTGGACGAACTGCTGGACCGGCTAGGAAGGGCCCAGTATATCAGCACCCTAGACCTAACCAAGGGCTATTGGCAGGTACCGCTCTCCGAGGCCGCCAAGCCGAAAACCGCCTTCTCCACCCCCAGTGGCCACTGGCAGTACCGGACCCTTCCCTTCGGCCTACATGGGGCCCCCGCGACGTTCCAGCGGATGATGGACATCCTCCTGCGGCCTCACCAAGCTTACGCGGCCGCCTACCTGGATGACGTTGTGGTCCACTCCGAGGCGTGGGACGAACATCTGGATCGTCTGCGGAGGGTGCTCTCGGAGCTCCGGCGGGCTGGACTTACCGCCAACCCCCGAAAATGCCACCTAGCCCTCTCTGAGGCCAAGTACCTGGGCTATCAAGTCGGCCGAGGACTCATCCGGCCGCAAGACAAGAAAGTTGAGGCCATCCACGCCGCACCAAGACCGGAGACAAAGACCCAGGTACGAGCCTTCTTGGGGTTGGCGGGTTATTATCGTTGTTTTATCCCCAACTTCTCCTCTTTAGCCGCCCCCCTGACAGACCTGACCAGGAAGGGGCAGCCGGAGAAAGTATGCTGGACCCCGTCGGCGGAAGAAGCCTTCTCCCAGGTGAAAGCAGCACTCACGTCCTCGCCGGTACTCCGCGCCCCGGACTTTAGCTGCCCCTTCCTGCTGCAGACGGATGCTTCCGACACAGGACTAGGAGCGGTCCTCTCCCAAATTCAGGAAGGTGAGGAGCATCCGATCATCTACATCAGCAGGAAGCTGTCCCCCGCCGAGAGGAAATACGCCGCTGTGGAGAAGGAAGCCCTGGCCATCAGGTGGGCAGTCCTGGAGCTCCGGTACTACCTCCTGGGCCGCAAGTTCACCCTGGTAACCGACCACGCGCCCCTACAGTGGATGGCCCGCGCCAAGGACACCAACGCCAGGGTGACTCGCTGGTTCCTAGCGCTCCATGACTTCCACTTCGAAGTCCGCCATCGAGCTGGGGCCGCCAACGCGAACGCCGATGGCCTCTCCCGGATCTGGACAGCTTATGCAGGTCTGTCAGGGGTCATTCCCCACCCTCCCCTAATCTCACCCCTACTTTCTACATGTCTTCGCAGGACCAGAACGACACTTAGGGGGGGGGGGGATGTGACGAGCACTCCCAGAGGAATCAGCGTCGCCCTGGAAACCAAACCAAAACACCTGCACGCCCTCGTCACCGGCTGATCGGTCACAGCTGCTCCCCATCAGCCAGCACAGTGAAAAGCAGCACATGTTGCACTGAGAAGAGGTTCTCAAACAGAATGCAAAGCTGGACTAACCCCTCTCTCCTATCCCCACAGAAAGCAGCGAGTGACCGACAGCCCACACCCTTTGGAGCACGTCTGGACACCCACTTTCCCCTTGATTGGCACAGAGGAGCACGGAGAGCACACGGGGAGCACCAACCAGCGGAAAGCAGACCAGGACACTTCACCAGGCACCCTTCACTTTTCAATAAACCCACCCTCCGGGGCTTTTGATTTCACGTGCCTCTTGTCGAGTGGTTCTTCACCCCGTGACAATGTATTCTGTCTTCTTTATTAATCAGATTAGTGCCATATGTTTAATCGCTGTATTTTATCGGTCATCCGCGGCTGTCTTTGAGTTTCATTGCGTTTAAATAAATGAACACAGCTGCTAATTAGTCTGGCTAAACTCTATCTGTCACGTGACGTGCCATAGACATTCGATCCGTTTTATATTAATTATTAATTATTATTTATTAATTTCAGGATCAATGATGTAAGTTGTATTTGTAGTAAAATCATGGTAATCACGACACTTACAATAGTAATAAATGAAATGTGAAGTTAAAACACATTAAACGGGACATTAGTAACTATAACTGTAGTTTTACTATGGTATATTAATAATCAGTACAACAATACAATAATCACCAAACCAGCTATGTTTGTATCACTGTAATGTTAGTGTTTTTATGTGCTTTTATATGACAGATATCACAGTAATCACATGTTCTGTACCATGCTTTTAATACCTTTTAATGTAAATCTAAAAATAAAATAAAATAATAAAATAAATCAATTTAATAAATAAATAAATAATAAAACATGTATTTTTCCATCAGTTTATTCATATCAGTTATATATATATATATATATATATATATATATATATATATATATATATATATATATATATATATACATATATATACATTTATATATTTATTATATCTAAATATTTTGCTCACAGATCATTATTAACATTCTGTATATAATTCAATTTTATTTACTCTCCCCTTTTTATTATTTTTATTTTTATTTTTACCTGAAAAGACGTAAAGGCAGTCAGCCCAGTGGTGTTTCTGGAGAGGGATTCCTTCAGAAATGGAGAAGACAGAAAGCTGCGGAGGCAGATATATGCAGCAGTAAGTCTTTGATAGTTTGTCCCTTTTATCAAACATTCCTGCTTTTATAATTTGTACAGCATTTGTTGTTTCTTAAACTGTTGCACTGTCCAAATACCCACACTTGCCATCTTTGCACTTGACCACTTGATTACTTATTTGACGTCTTTCCTGTATTTTGCCTAGTGTTCAAGTGAGCATGATGACCACAAGTGTGTGTCGAACTTTTCATCACTTGATGACTGTGTTTCCCAATCCTGATCCTGGAGAACCCCAGCACTGCACGGTTTTGGTGTCTCTCTTATCTGCCTTGGAGTCTTCACTGATGAGCTGATGAGTTGAATCAGGTGTGTTTGATCAGGGAGACATCTCAAATGTGCAGTGTTGGGCTTCTCCAGGACCAGGATTGGGAGCCACTGCCTTATGGGACACTTATGTGTTTACAGAGATTTTTAATATCTAATTATCAATATTTCACGTACTGTACATTGGACAGCTTCCCATGACCTCTTGTGAGATCTCGGCAAAAAGTCTGACTATTTATTCCAAAACATGATGCATGATGGGATACACAAAGCTTTGTATAGTGCTCTGGAGCAGAATTGGAGAGGTTTAGTGTGTGTTAAGGACACTGTGCTTTGGCATTATTAAGACCGGGGACAGTCTCGTTCACACACTGTCACGTACACACACTCTCAAGTGGCCAAGACTGCAAGTGTGGGTATCTGGACGGGGTCAAAGTCTTAAAAATGATCCCTAAACACAGTCGCACATCACATCACATCACAGTCTTAATAATCCAGTTTAACACTTGTATGATATTGTACAAGCCCCAGGATAAGGAGTATTATGGGATATGAGTCAGTGTTTGTTTCATTTTTATATTACTAGAACTTTTATTTTAAATTGTTTTATTTTAAAAACATTAACAAAAAAAGATTTGATTATTACAGAGCCTTTGAGGAGACATGGTCGGTTCATTTAGTTTTGTCATGGCCACAACATAATAACTTGTGGGAACGTGATATTATGTCGTGGCCACTAGATATTAATTTGAGGGGACATCATATTAACTCATGGGAAAGTGATATTATGCTGTGGCCATGAAATATACATTTGAAGGAACGTCATATTAACTGAGTCCCTTTCGCACTACCATTCCTGAAAATACACGTTAGAGTCCTGGCAATTGTTCCCAGGTCACTTGATTTTTCCCATTTCACACTGCCAGTGATTACCCGAAGTATGTGCATGCATTCACACACAACCCGTAAAGGTCCTGTAATGACACGTGACATCAGGATGTGACGTGTAAGGTACGAGTCGAAAACGCTATCCATAAGAAATGTCCCTCAACAAAAGAAGTCCCACGAGTTACTATGTCGTGGCCCCAACAAAACTAAGTGAACCGACCATGTCACCTTACAGGCACCATAGAATATAGTGCGCCTAAGACGCAATATGGGAACGGCCCCTTACTTATAGCCTTGTTTGCTGCTCTTTAATTTCATTCTTTGTCATTTATGTGAAATTCTGTACCACAACTTAACAGTTTAGCTTTATGGATTAAATTTTTTTATCTGTTGAACACCAAACATAAACAAAAAGAAGTAATAAACTCATTATTTTCATTAATTTTACAAAGTAAACAATTTGTTTGTTTTATATATCATTGCTCTTTTTGTTGTCTTTGATTGCTTGTACTGTCTTCATCTGTAAGTCGCTTTGGATAAAAGCGTCTGCTAAATGAATAAATGTAAATGTAATGTAAATGTTTGCATTTGCACTAGCATATTCACGCAGCGCTGTCTCGGGAGTGCAGTGCACATTTTTGAATTCCAACGGTCGAGAAGAGATTGATCCTCGTCTACTGATTTAAATTGATGGTCTGACAGAAATATTGTTGTGGTGAGTCAGAGAAATACATTCTTTTTAAAGTAATTTACTTTTTATAAGCTTTAAACCCATTAGTAATTAAGTTGTCAATGTTTCCACAGCGGATTTACACTAAAACACGAAAGAGCCTGAACCACGACAGTGTCACAAGTTGCCTTACATCCATAAGTTCTGTTGTGCTTGTTGCAAACTGTTAAATTTAGTGTTTTCTGATCCTAAGCTTAGAAAAAAAGATGCAAGACTTCAAACTTTCCAGTACTCCTGTGTACTGATAATCCGGTTTCCACCCAGTCCCAGGAGGTTTGTCTGTTTTATCCTTCTTCACTAAAATGTCTTAAAATTGCTTGGTTATTGACCAGTAATGCTAGGAGATTGTATATATACAATAGGAATTGTGTTATTTACTACTTTTTTTCAAATTATATTAAACCTGGAAAATATTGGAGAAGATCAATTAAGTTTTCAGGAGCACATTATTGTGATAAATGCTGAGCTATGTAAAAGACAACCTGACTACACCAATATATAAAAAAATCTAATGAGATGCGCTCTTTTTAAAAGAGTTTATTTAATGACAAAATCAACATGAGAGGTCATGGACATGTTCCCATTTCTTCGGGTTCCACAACTTGTGAGTATTTGTTTTTAGTGTTGTTTCCTTTCAGTTTAGTATTTCCACTGCATTTTCACTTTTTTTTTTTTTTTGTATGAATAAAAAGTCAAATTTGTTTTAATGAATTTTTCTTTCTTTTTTTTTTGGTAGCTGCTGCATGAAGTGAAGATGCGATATGGAAGGACCTTCATCTTAATCTAGAGACTGCTCTTTAAGTTAAATTAAATTAAATTTTTGCATTTAGCAGAGGAGACTTACAGTGCATTCAGGCTATCAATTTTTTACCTATCAAGTGTTCCTGGGAAATCAAACCCCCAACCCCACAATGCATTCACAGAAAACATCACGTTTCTCTTCTGTCTGGACAATGTAAGTTTTGATATGTCATGTCTTTGTGTTCACGAACCCGCTACCAACTCCCGAACTGATTCAAATGATTCGCGATCGCCAAACTGACTTAAATGATTCGCGAACCCGCTTTGAACTCCCGAACTGACTCGATTCGCGAACCCACTCCGAACTCCCGAACTGATTCAATAATTCGCGATCCCGCACCGACCTCCCGAACTGATTCAAATGATTCGCGATCGCCAAATTGACTCAAATGATTCGCGAACCCGCTTTGAACTCCCGAACTGATTCAAATGATTCGCTATGCGGCCACGAACTCCCGAACTGATTCAAATGATTCGCGATCCCGCTCCGAACTGACTCAAATGATTCTGGAAAAATGAGCGGCGTCGCTTCCATTACCAGCGCACATACGGTGCGCCTACATTTAAAATAATGATCTTGAGAGCGCAACCCTTACGAAAATTAACCATGGTTTTACTACAAATAAAACCAAAAAACCATGGTTACTGTAGTTAAACCATGGTAACCACAAATTAACCATGGTTTTGCTATATTAACCATAGTTTAACCATGGTATTTGTAGTAAATCTGTGGTTTTACAAATGGCAGTCAATACGCCAAAAAACCATGGGTTACTACAGTTTTACTATAATAAAACCATGGTTATTTTTCGTAAGGGAAAAGACGCGATATGTGAACTGCCCTTTACTTATAGCCTTGTTTGCTGCTGTTTAATTTCATTCTTTGTCATTTATGTGAAATTATGTACCACAACTTAGTTTTGCTTTATGGATTAATTTTTTTTTATCTGTTGAACACCAAACATAAACAAAAAGAAGTAATAAACTCATTATTTTCATTAATTTTACAAAGTAAACAATTTGTTTGCATTTGCGCTAGTGTTATACTCCTGTAAAGGATGATATTAAATGAATGAGCATTCAAGCGATATGTTTCCTTACCGATGCTTTATCATGAATCATTATAAATGATGTGAATTGCACAAGTGCATAGTCTCACACTTTTCAACAGTACAATCAAAAAGGCATAGTACCAACACAGTATTGACTTAGATGCTGTTATTGTAACCACAAATCACAATTTATGACACAAGGCCAGGTATGTAAATAGGTCCACTCGAATACATAGTCTTTTCAGGGCGTCATACATACACTATCAGTGAATAAGCATGAAATAAACTCATAACAGAAGGAATAAGGAATAACAACATATATAATGAATAAAGTATAACATGAAATGCATACAACAGTACATACGTTTTACTTCATGTCCTAATAACCAGCGTGCGAGCTAATCACGGCACATTTATGCTAACCATGTGATTGGACTTGATGGTTAACATTAAACCGAGTTTATGAACATATCAATCATATGCATCTCGAAAAACAATTAATATAGAGAACAAGTTTTTCTTACAAAACGATTATAGCAATGATAGTGTGCCTTATGTACATTTTATACCTGTAAAGGATGATATTAAATGAATGAGCATTCAAGCGATGTTTCTTCACCGATGCTTTATTATGAATGAAGCATATCGCGAGAACTCCCGCACGCAGTGGCGCGCACCTTTTCAATCAACCAATCACACACATCCATCTCCAGCTATGATAATATACACATTAAATCGGAACGATAACTCTTATGAAAAATCCAGAAAAAGTTGTAACATGTATTTTGATTAACAAAGCATTTATAATACGATAGGAATGATAGAAATCAAATATAAATCAAATCAAAGAAAATGGATATTGATAATTGTGCATCATGTCACATGAAATATACACAAGAATAAACTGATAATAATTATAATTATGATAATTATTCAGGATACCACACTAGCATATTCACGCTGCGCTGTCTGGGGAGTTGATTTAATGACAAAATCAACATGAGAGGTCATGAAAATGTTCCCATTTCTTCTGGTTCCACAACTTGTGAGTATTTGTTTTTAGTGCTGTTTCCTTTGGGTTTAGTATTTCCACTGCATTTTCACTTTTTTTTTTTTGTATGAATAAAAAGTCAAAATTGTTTTAATGAATTTTTTTTTTTTTTTTTTTTGGTAGCTGCTGCATGAAGTGAAGATGCGGTTTGGAAGGACCTTCATCTTAATCTAGAGACTGCTCTTTAAGTTAAATTAAATTAAATTTATGCATTTAGCAAACGAGACTTACAGTGCATTCAGGCTATCAATTATTTACCTATCAAGTGTTCCTGGGGAATCGAACCCCCAACCCCACAATGCATTCACAGAAAACATCACGTTTCTCTTCTGTCTGGACAATGTAAGTTTTGATATGTCATGTCTTTGTGTTCGCGAACCCCGCTACGAACTCCCGAACTGATTCAAATGATTCGCGATCGCCAAACTGACTCAAATGATTCGCGAACCCGCTTTGAACTCTCGAACTGATTCGATTCGCGAACCCACTCCGAACTCCCGAACTGATTCAATAATCCGCTATCCCGCTACGAATTCCCGAACTGATTCAAATGATTCGCGATCCCGCACCGACCTCCCGAACTGATTCAAATGATTCGCGATCGCCAAATTGACTCAAATGATTCGCGAACCCGCTTTGAACTCCCGAACTGACACAAATGATTCGCGAACCCGCTACGAACTCCCGAAATGATTAAAATGATTCGCGATCGTCAAACTGACTCAAATGATTCGCGAACCCGCTTTGAACTCCCAAACTGATTCAAATGATTCGCTATCCCGCCACGAACTCCCGAACTGATTCAAATGATTCGCGATCCCGCTCCGAACTCCCGAACTGACTCAAATGATTCTGGAAAAATGAGTGGCATCGCTTCCATTACGAGCGCACATACGGTGCGCCTACATTTGAAATAATGATCTTGAGAGTGCAAAAGACGCGATATGTGAACTGCCCCTTACTTATAGCCTTGTTTGCTGCTTTTTAATTTCATTCTTTGTCATTTATGTGAAATTATGTACCACAACTTAACAGTTTTGCTTTATGGATTAATTTTTTTTTATCTGTTGAACACCAAACATAAACAAAAAGTAGTAATAAACTCATTATTTTCATTAATTTTACAAAGTAAACAATTTGTTTGCATTTGCGCTAGTGTAATGCTCCTGTAAAGTATGATATTAAATGAATGGACATTCAAGCGATGTTTCTTCACCGATGCTTTATCATGAATCATTACAAATGATGTGAATTGCACAAGTGCATAGTCTGAATAAAAATAAATATAAAAAGTCTAGAATAAAGTCTAAGAATAAAAAGTCAAAATTGTTTTAATGAATTTTTCTTTCTTTTTTTTGGTAGCTGCTGCATGAAGTGAAGATGCGGTTTGGAAGGAGCTTCATCTTAATCTAGAGACTGCTCTTTAAGTTAAATTAAATTAAATTTATGCATTTAGCAAACGAGACTTACAGTGCATTCGGATAGTAAATCAACATATTGGAATGATTTCTGAAGGATTATGTGACATTGAAGACTTGAGTAAAGGCTGATGAAATATATATTGTGGCGAGTGGGGCGGGGCTGAGAGACGTGGGAACGAGGAGTGAGGCCAGGTGTAGTGACTGGAGATGAGCTACACCTGCGACTCACCTCCGGTCTCGAGTCCCACATAGGAGATGGAAGGATATAAAACTGGAGCAACGACCATGAAGGACGAGAGAGGACAAGGCCTGAGATTTTAGTTTATGTTTTGCTTTTTATTTATGCGCATCAGTCGTCCGTGAGGGGCTGATGCGCTGTTTTATGTTTATTTTGAATTATTAAAATGATGTTTGATTATGCGCCGGTTCCCGCCTCCTTCTTGCCGATGATTAGGAAGTTGAAATTATTACATATATTTATACATACATTACATACATTATATATATATATATATATATATATATATATATATATATATATATATATATATATATATATATATATATATATATATATATATATAAATAAACATAGGCTCAGTATATATGACCCAAAGTAACTAGTAACTAACTACTTGAGTAGATTTTTTATCCGATACTTTTTTACTCTTACTCAAGTAACTATTCAGATTAGTACTTTTACTTTCACTTGAGTAAATATTTCTATAAGTACTTTTACTTGACTACAGTTTTTGGGTACTCTACCCACCTCTGTTAAATTCATGCATTTAGCAGACGCGACTTACAGTGCATTCAGGCTATCATTTTTTTACCTATCAAGTGTTCCTGGGGAATCAAACCCCCAACCACACAATGCTCTACCAATTGAGCTACAGGAACACTACTGTCTACTTTAGCAAATCGACACAAACACAAAAAGTGTTATTTTTTCCTTAACACAACCATTAGTTGCTTGATTTGTTGAATGGTTACTCTAATAAATCTATTTATACCATGGTTTGTCTGAATATTTGATTCTGATTGGCTAAAAGGGGTGCATTAAAATAATTTGATTCACAGGTAGATCCAGTCAGTGTAATTACAATTAAAGTTAAATGTCCTGCTGCAATGACATACGTGCAAACAAAACACTTGCACACGAGATTGTAGATTAAAGTAATGTGAGCTGAGACATTTTGCATTTAATTAAAAAAAAAAATGTTACAACCTCAGTCGCATTGCTTCACTGCCACTCATAAATCCTCTCCTGTGTTCTCATGGAGTAGTAAAGTGTCCATTGTAAGCATACTTCAGAATCTCAGCAGAAGTTGATTTTGGATGGTGCTCTGCTCACATACTAAGTAATGATTCATGTTTGAAAGTGAAGTGTAAAATAAATTATATAAATATTTTATTTAACTAAGTAATTACGGTAATATTTCAGTCTTTATATATTCTTTTGATTGAACCCTTAAAAGGGGTTCTAAATAGAACCTTTTAGGGGTTCCAAATAGGTAGCGCCTGATAGAACCTTTTAAGGTTCTACACAGAACCTTTTCTTCTAAGAGTCTCTCTCCTCCTGCTGCTCCACACAGTAAGATCTGAATCCCCCTTCGTCACTGATACAGTCGTCTCTGCATCTGTATCAGATGCACACTGATACACACCCAGAACAAACAGAACAAGGTTTTTTTGTTTAAATAAATAAATGGAATTTTAAATAACTGTATGATGGTTTAATGAGGTGAATAGTTGAAATTTACATTTAAAATCAATAAGTTGATTTGAGCTCCACACAAGATCATACACTGAAAACTCATACTGCAGATGAGAATCACATAACACTGAAACTAAAGCTGCTGCTGTTTGAGCTTCAGTCATTTATATAAAGGACATTTAGAAAAAAGCAAAGACTGAATCTGAAGAAGGAACTGAAATCATAAAAACATTTCAAACTCACCATCCAGACACCACAAACACATACAGAACAAAAATCTGTCAAGCATCTTCAACGGTTTCAGTTCACAAATATGAAGACAAACTCTTCAGATCTGGTTCAGTGATAAAATGACAGATGAGCCGATGAGAGACTGATCTGAAGTAAAGTCATGAGAAACTGTTGGCTAAAATAACCGTTATTTATCCTGTGTTAATGTGTGTGACCACTGGCATTTTTTTATTTCACAACATCTGCACTCACCACATTGAGTTCCAGTAGATCTTCAAGTTTCTCTACATGTTTTGTTTTACATTTTACATAAGCTGATTTTAACCTATTTTATCATTTTGACATTTTTATGTGTAAAACACTGTGTGTGTTAAATGCATCACTGTATTATGCAGTTGCCAGCGGTTCTATGAAGAATAAGAATTTTTTTGTAAGATAAAACAAACCCAATAACTTATGTTTATAATTTTGTCTCTTAAATAAGTTGATTCATATTTTACCAGTTTGAATGTTTTTCTTTGCTATTGAACATTGATTAATAATATAATCATGACAAAATATTAAACTTTTCAGTTCTACTTTTAAAAAAGGAAGCAGAAGAAATGAATACATTATTTCTATATATCACAATTTTATATGGCTTTTACATCAATGAAGTGTTAAATTTAAAAATACAAAAGCAGAAACAATACTTCTCCATAACAGTGTTTGCGTTCACGGACGCAGGCCTACTCGCACCAAACCAAGCAAGACCATCTTGGTCAACCACTTTCACAAGAAAGACCATGCTGGTCAACCAGGCTCTATTTGTCTTGAGAACAGCATGACCTTTTGCACAGGTTTCCAAAAGGGTTATGCTATGGGGCTTGGTTTAGGCCATATATAAAATATGAATCATGAACCTAAAACAAAAAGTAAAAGTCTGAAACACATTAACCTTATTAATATAGCAAGAAAAAAAACTGTGTTTATCAATCAGGCTAATTTGTTGGTGAACTGAGTCAGGATAGCAGCTAAAAAAAAAGTAGGTCACGTTATATTTTCTAAATTGCTAAAGTGTAGAATCATCAACAATTGTTAGCCGTTAACAATACATAGATGCTTTTCCCTCACTGTTCATTTGATATGCATCAATGTGTTATTTTGTCAGCTGAGGTGACAGAAACAGTCTTTGCAGGCTGTAGCTCAGGAAGAGAGGCAGGTGGAGGGGCAGGGTCACAGATGAGAACTAGGTTGGTAACAATGTGTTTATAAGCGTAAACAAAGATATTTGTTTTGTTTTGCATTTACTGATGTTTCACTGGTATATTAAGAAGTCTGTTAAGCACAGTGGTGGACAGTAACGGAGTAGCTTTACTTCGTTACTGTACTTAAGTACATTTTTCAAGTATCTGTACTTTACTGAAGTAGTTTTATTTTGAGTAATTTTTACTTTTACTTCACTACATTCCAAAGCATAAGATCGTACTTTTAACTTCACTACATTTCATAAAACATATCGTTACTCCCTATAATATATCACGTGTTCCGACACGCAGAAGCGGTGTCTGATTCATCATGAACGAACTGAGTCTTTTCAAAATAAACCTTTAAATCGGATCGCGAATCGCACCAAACGATTCGTTTACGAATTAGAATGATCCGATTGCAGCTGTTCTGGAGTCGACCACTCACTGATCCAAATGAACCGTTTAGTGTGAGTCTACAGAAGTAAGAACCGGGAGATCTTGTGAGCGCGTGCGTCTGATGTTGCTAAAAGTAAGTTATTAATGTCGGAATTTAGGATTAACTATTGTAACTGAAAATCATATTTTTTATTATTTATTTTATATATTTTATTTTGATAATTTATAATTATTACTGAAATACAACCTTTTTTGTTTCAAACAGTTCATTGAACAATAATAAATGAAGTACCTGAAGCTGACAATGAAGTAAATGTATAATAATTAGCAAAGATGATTAATTTAGCGCTGTAAACGCGCGTGTGAGGGGCGGAGACGCGCCGCGGAGCGTCAGAGGCGCTTGAGGACCAAACACAGCAGAGCGGTAGGAAACTTCATTCCTCTTATTATTTCTCTTTTACTATAGCGATTTATTTTTAGATACGTGATCTGAGTCTTTTATAGAGTTGTAGAGTTAGAGTTATTAGAGAAATAGAATTATTTTTTACATTCTTTGGTCGAAGTTTTCAGATCGGCAATTCGGAGCCTGTTCGCGACTCCGTTGATTCAGATCGGCACTTCGGAGCATGTTCGCGACTCGGTTGATTCAGATCGGGACTTCGGAGCCTGTTCGTGACTCGGTTGATTCAGATCGGGACTTCAGAGCCTGTTCGCGACTCGGTTGATTCAGATCGGCACTTCGGAGCATGTTCGCGACTCCGTTGATTCAAATCGGCACTTCGGAGCATGTTCACGACTCGGTTGATTCAGATCGGCACTTCGGAGCCTGTTCGCGATTTGGTTGATTCAGATCGGACTTCGGAGCCTGTTCGCGACTCGGTTGATTCAGATCGGCACTTCGGAGCCTGTTCGCGACTCGGTTGATTCAGATCAGGACTTCGGAGCCTGTTCGCGACTCGGTTGATTCAGATCGGCACTTCGGAGCATGTTCGCGACTCCGTTGATTCAGATCGGCACTTCGGAGCCTGTTCGCGACTCGGTTGAGTAAGATTGGGTCTTCGGAGCATGTTCGCGACTCGGTTGATTCAGATCGGCACTTCGGAGCCTGTTGGCGACTCGGTTGATTCAGATTGGGACTTCGGAGCATGTTTGATATTTTTTTTTAAATTCAGATCTCGAAGCAGGAAGTGTTTGTCAAACAGTTAATTGGTGATAAATGAATATTTGGACTTGAGGCTTTTTTTTTTAGACGAGTAATGTTAGACAGACATGAATGTTTATTCAGAAAGGTACTGAAAATAAGTAAATATTGTAGCTGATGCTAAATGTCTAGCAGGCTTGCTGGTGCTAACTTGAGGTAATTTTTATAAATATATAGATAGATAGATAGATAGATAGATAGATAGATAGATAGATATAGATATATAGATATATAGATTACATCTGGGGAGAAAAGAAAGGATGTGATGTTCAGAACATGGTAACTACAGTAATTATCAAAGAGGGGAAGAGATGCACCCCGTTTGGCCAGGGGTGTTTTTACACCGCAGACAAGGTTTGAGAAGGAAAAAAAATCATTAAGAAAATATAATTATATTTTCCTTAAGATGTTCTTCCTAACTGCAGGCCTTATTATCTTGTCATATATAACTGTGGTGTTCTGTAAAACCACAAACTTTAAAATACTTTTTTCTTACTGGTGAAGATCAGATTATCATCTCTGTTTTCTCTCAGGTACATCACAGTGTAAGCTTCACAGTGAACATTACTCTCGTAAGCGTAGTCCATATCAACAACAAAAATATATCTTGACTCCATATAGTGGTTATTTTGGAAAAAGGTATTTTGAGCAGTAGGATTATAAAAAAAAAAAATGTGCTAATAAAAAATTAAATTAGCCTATATAAAATTGCAAACATCTATCTTTCAGTACTTTTTTACTTAAGTACATACAAAATTGAGTACTTTTGTACTTTCACTTGAGTAAAATTGAAAAAGGAGTACTTTTACTTTTACTGGAGTAATATTTTATTATTCGTATCTGTACTTTTACTCAAGTACTTGATTTGTGTACTTCGTCCACCACTACGTCCACCACTGGTTAAGCACTCATCATCAGTGGTGTCAAAAGTATTGGCATTCATTACTCAAGTAGAAGTATAGATACTAGGGTTTAAAAAGACTTTTGTAGAAGTTGAAGTATCAACTCAAGCTTTTTACTAAAGTAAAAGTGTAAAAGTACTGGTTTAAAAAACTACTTAAAGTATAAAAGTAAAAGTAATATAAGGAAATAAAATTCCATTAAGAACAAAAGCTTGGGCCGTGCCACAGGGGCCTATTGTGCACTACCCCACCTCCTAAAAAAACATTTTTCTAAAGGCCATAATGACTATAATGTTATATTAAAATGTTCATGTTGAAAAATTTGGGAGGCACTAGGCTACCTGTTTCAGCCACATATATGCCCATTGAAAATGAACTCATTTAAGTACAATGCAAATACATTAAAGAGCTAGAGATATGATGACTAGTTGCCAATAAGTATTGTTATGGTGCAAAAAGTCAAACTTCAGAGGCATGTCATCATTAACCTTGAATGGAATGTAAATGTACATCCAAGCTTAGCTGCAGGACTCTGTGAGGGCAATGGACAAGAACATTGGTGCAGGCTAAAAACAATTACTCTTGTGTGGTTGACTATTTACAATAAACATTATAGTGCTGTCAAAATGAATGATTAATCTAAGTGATTATTCAAAAACTAAAAATGAAAAATAACTCATAATCCTGATACCTTCTTGATTGATAGCTTCTTGTATTCGGTACATACGTCTGCTATGTCCAGTGTTCGGAGGGTAACGAGTTACAAAGTTGATATAGAGCTTCACAGTCCCACCCACAGCCCGAGAGAGCTCTGGTGCCGGAAGTAAATTTCCCATTCATTTCTCCCATTCACTTTCGGAAAAATCCGTATCTAAAGAGTTTTAGAGCATGTGTGAGGATAACCAGCTACGGCTGAACTCATAAGCATATAACATATCATTTCAAGTGAAAAAATTAAGACAAAATCCAAAAAAAGCCAAAGGTAAAAGACTGTGTACATATTTTCATTTCGAGCGCAGGAACTACTCATCCCATAAACCACCGCGCCCCATTGAATTCGACTGAAGCCACAACTGCGAACGAGGCAACGAGCCTTTTGAACGACATCCAAATCTGATGACGGCCGCTCGCGCGAACTTTTTCCTCCAGTGAATTTTATTTTATATAGTGAATGTGCAGTAATAGCAGTTCTTTCAGTATTAATCGTGTAAATAAATAGTGTTTTATATATGTATTGTGTATTGATTTTTATTTTATCATTGTGTATTTTATATTGTGTGCGTGTGTGAAAGTGGTTAACGATAACGTCAGCAATGGTGCAGTGCTTTGTATCTGACTGCAATCACTGCTCAGTTGTCAACACATGTCGTTGCCATTACACAAATGTTCAGTAAATGCACAAAAAGGTATGTCTAGGCTAAATATTGTTTTGACAGTGGCATTATAAAATGCTTGATATGACTCATTTCATATGGAGGCTACAGTAGCCTAGCTAAAGTGGACGATAATGCTAACTAAAGTTACCAACCTCCCTGCAAAACTCTCAATGGCAGCCAAGGAGATCATGATTGCACTAATAAGTCTACCGTGCAAAAACGCAATACAGGTTTTTATTTTATTTTTTTATTAATGATCTTCAGTCTTCACGGACCTTCGAGGGGTTTAACCAGACGGTTATACGAGCTCCACCAATCAGATGCATCACTGTGGGATTGTGGGATTGTTCAGGATTGTGGGTAATGAAGTACTTAGCCAAGACATAGCGAATAAAAGGCATTTAGATCAAAACAAGGTTAGTGCCAACATGATCTTTTTACGTTTATATGAGCATATACTGTTGCTTAGTACAGCCATAGCTGGTTTTAAGTCTACCATGTATGGTTACGTTTTAATGGCTTATACCCCAAATGTCAATGCAGAAATTGCATTGAATTTTTAGTTCCGGCACCAGCTGTGGGTGGGACTGTGATGATCTATAGCCTAGATATCACAACATTGTCATTTGCGTCATTAATCGCAAATGATAATTTATTAAAACGTCTCACTACCCAACTACCTACAGTAGCTTAATTTGTGGAGGACGAAGAGAAAGCACCCATTTGGCAAATGAGCCAGTAGTGAGAAATAAATAATAACTTTTAAATAGAGTCCAGTGCCTTTTCAATACTTTTAAAATGGTACTGGCGCCTCAACGTGCCTGAACCGATACTTAAAAAAAAAAAAAAGAACTACAAAAAAAACTATGGATAACATTAAAGAACATTACAAATATTTAAAATAAATCCATAGCTTTCAGCTTGGATGCTCTCATTTCCCAAGTTGTGCTTCCCTTAATCTAAGGCTAATAAATGTATTTCACAATCTGGGTCATTATTTAATACAAAAGTACACATAATGTTTCTACTGTATCTCTGTCACTCACTCTGATATTTAGTTAAGATGAGTGCTGTCTGTCACTGTCTTAAATCAGTTCTGTGAATTACTGTATGCTCATTCTTTATAAAGTAGCAACAATCTCGTTTTTAAAATACAGTACTGTGCAAAAGTCTTATGGAAAAGAAAGAATAGTGTTTTCACCCCAAAAAAGGGTTTTAAGCCAGTTATTTATATCTTTTGCTGCAATGTGTCAGTAGGACAGTAGTTTGCCATTAATTTTAATAATAATCTAGTGCGATTTTGAATGCACAAGCAGTTTGACGATGGCAAAATGAATGTTTGGAAATGTAAACTGATATTTTATACTGACAGTGACACTCTACAGCAAAATATATAAATAACTGGCCGAACACCATTCTTTTAAGTGAAAATACTGCCTAAGACTTTTGCACAGTAGTGTATGTACGTATGATTAAATGAAGTATATTTAAATAAGTGTAAGGAAACAGCTGTTTCGTGATTAGCGGTGACAAGCGAAAACTTTACACTAGATGAGAAACCGACTGATCGTGACCTTTTGTAAACTGTATTTATGACAAAGAACTTCACAGATACAGATATTCTAACAATCTATCGGTAAACACACACCTTGTGTCCTCTGTCTCTGTTTGAGCTCGCGCTGCTCCACCGTGGTCGGCGGATTGAAGAGCGCGCTGAAAGACGGGAGGAGACCGGACTGACGCCGGTTTCATTTGAAATTTAAGCGGACTGACTCTGAGGCGATCGGATACTACTGGTTCCAACCTACTTTTAAGAAATATGTTTTTTGATAAACGAACCCAAAACTGTCTATGCAGTGTGATGTGACTTGTGTCATGTGCAGGTGTGATGGATCGCGTATGGAACAATAGGGTGTCGGAATGGTATACGTGTATACTTCTCATCCAACCACAATCAAATTCACTCCATCCTGATGGCGCGATTTATCTGATTAGGGTTTTTTTCTTTCTCTCTCTCTGAACGATAACAATCCGGTATGAAATAGCAGTAACGAAGCTATTTTTTTTAAATGTAAGGAGTAGAAAGTACAGATACTTGCGTGAAAATGTAAGGAGTAGAAGTAAAAAGTCGGCTGAAAAATAATTACTCAAGTAAAGTATAGATACCCCAAATTTCTACTTAAGTACAGTAACGAAGTATTTGTACTTCGTTACTTGACACCTCTGCTCATCATACATGGATTTAATAAAGTAGCCATAAAGTGGTTGCTACCCTCATGAGTGAGTAGATACAGAGTGGTTAAATGTGTATTGTGATGCATTTTTAAGAAACCTGATCCAGCTGTACAGCAATAGACAGAGTTGCAGTCAGAGTGAAAGCAAGATTTGAGTGCAGCATTTGACACTGTTGACCATAATATCCTCATTTTCCCATCTAGAACATTGTGGCGGGATTAAAGGAAATGCACGGAAATACAGTAGTTTCTCTTATCTGTCAAACTAAAGTTTTTCAGTTAGTCATGGGGAATTTTCTTCTGCTCCCCTCAAGTTTGGTGTCCCTCAGGGGTCTATTTTAGGTCCTGTACTATTTTCTTTTTTACATGCTTCTGTTGGGTTCTTTTTTTAAGGAAACGTGTTTCTTTTAATTGTTTTGCAGATGACACACAATTATATATACACTTTGTGTTTAGATCATCAAAATAGGTCCCAATATGTTATTACATACTGTTTTTGTCATGTTTTTGTCATTGTCAGCATTGTAGCATACTACTCTGAAACATTTTGTTGCTCATTGTATACTGTTTCACACACTATTCTTTAAAAAATAGTAAGCAGTATATAGTGTATACTTGGGCAGTAGGCGATATGTTAGTATGAGATTTCGAACACAAATCAGACTAGAGAGACTTAAATGAGGTGCTAGTTGTTTGTTTATTGTGTATTAAAAAGAAAAAAAAACTTTTATAACATCTAATGAGCTTACCAAATTGTAGATTTTTACATATTTTACAATCCTTTAAAGCTTTATGTGATACACTGCTGAAACTATTAAACACAGGCGCTCAACATAATAAATATAATAAAACATAGAGAGATTCTTGAAGCTCAGAATGAATAATAACTTTATTGATAAAGGCAACCAAATACAGATGACAAATATATAGAAGTAATAAAGAGAGTTCTGTGTGTCTCAAATGAGTGAAATATAAACAAAAAAGCTTTTCAAATTGGATTTAAAAAAAAAAAATACACTGAAAGAGAGTATGTTTTTTTTCAATATTTTTTGAGAAATTGCATCATCAGTCATGCACCTGATGTGTGAATCTGTGCTTGATCTTATTCAGCTCTTCTGGATCTGATGTCATAGACCAGAAGAATGACAGTAGCCACGCCCACCAGAGCAGAGAGGACCAATCGGATCACAGCTTGAGTAGAACCACAGCAGTGGACAGAGTCTGAGGAATAAAAACACCAAACTGAGATCAGATCAGTCAATAAACATTAATATCAGCGCCAACATCAACTAATATCATCTCTGCTGTACCTGCACATGTGTGACAGAGCTGAGTGATGTCCAGATGTTGAGTCTGGTTGCTGATGGGATTGTTGAGCACACAGCTGTAGCTGTTTTTATCCTGATATTCCACCTCCAGAGGTAGAGAGAGACTGATGCTGAGATCAGACACACTGATGCTGGACAATAAACTGTTTCCTTTGTACCAGGAGAGAGTCACATGACTCACATTCACCACTGAACACACCAATGAACAATTCTGCTCTGAGGATGAGGAGGATGATGAAGAACATTGTGAAGAGTTACTGCTGATGACAGGAACAGACAGACGAGCTGAAAACAGGAGAGAATATGGGATGAATTTATCTGCTGAAAACAAGTAGAAGAGGAAGAAACACCAAGACTGCTCAAATGTGTTTTAAAAAAATCTGATAAAAGTTCAAATATAAATATGGATTCTATAAATATAAAATTAGTCTAATTAGTCATTTTAACTAATTAGCCATGACAAGACACTTATTCAGACTAACTTTAACGCTGCAATATATATATATATATATATATATATATATATATATATATATATATATATATATATATATATATATATATATATATATATTTATATATATGAAACTCACCGTAGATAGTGAGACTGAAACATTTGATCACACTGTGGGTCTTTAGTAGATAACGTCCAGTATGTTCAGTTGTGATGTTTGTGATGGTCAGAGATCCAGTTTGATCGTCCAGCTTCAGTCTGTCTCTGAATCTCCCGTCAAGAACATCATCATATAGAGAGAATCTGTCGGTCTGTTTAACGATTTCAGCTATTAAAGTGTTTTCATTTCCAAACATGCACTGAATCAGATCATCATAATCTATTCCAGTAAGATCAGAGTCTAGAGTGACTGAATCTCCCTCGTTCACTGACACTGATGTAATTTCATCTGTATCAACAAACACACAGAGAAAAAGCCGAAACAGGGATTGTCACACATTAAGAATTTTAAATAACTTGATGGTTTACTAAAGCAAACAGTTTGCAGTTTAAGTTTCAAGAGAATAATAATAATATAATAAAACAACAGAACAGACACAAAAGAAGGAAAATGTTGTGTGGATGAATAAATTCATAATTTATCATCATAATATAAAACAGCTACAACTGATATTTAAATTACCATAGACACTGAGACGGAAAAGCATCTCCATTAATTTGCTCTGTAGTCGATAATCATCAGAGTCTGTGGTTCTGGTGTTTGTGATGGTCAGAGATCCAGTTTGATCGTCCAGCTTCAGTCTGTCTCTGAATCTCCCGTCAAGTACATCATCATTTACAGTCGTGCTGCCAGTCTGTTTATTGATTTCAGCTATTAAAGTGTTTTCACTTCCAAACCTCCACTGAATCACATCATCGTCCATTATTTCAGTACGACCAGAGTTTAGAGAGACTGACTCTCCCTGTATCACTGACACTGACTTCTGTCCTATATCAGCAGACACGCAGAGAACAAACAGAAACAGGGTTCAACACGTATAAAAAGAATTAGATGGGTTACTAAAGTTAATAGTTTTAAGTTTAAAACTGAATAACATTACACAACAAAAGCATTAACAATTGCGTTTTTGTGCTTATTAAAATATAAAAATAAAGATATAAATTAAGTGAAATAAATATTTAACTGACCACAAACAGTGAGATTGAAACTCTTGCTCATAATATTGGTCTGTAGAAAATAACGTCCAGCATGTTCAGTTGAGACGTTTGTGATGGTCAGAGATCCAGTTTGTTTGTCCAGCTTCAGTCTGTCTCTGAATCTCCCGTCAAGAACATCATCATTTACAGTCGTGCTGCCAGTCTGTTTATTGATTTCAGCTATTAAACTGTCTTCAATCATATACATCCACCGAATCCAATAATAATCCATTATTTCAGTAAGATCAGAGTTCAGAGTGATTGAATCTCCCTTCTTCACTGATATTTCTTCTGCATGACCAAACACACAGAGTGAGTTCAAATGAATAAAATCATGTGACAAAAGAACAGGCAGAAAACAAGAAAAATTGTTTTTACATTAAAACATAAAACAGATGAAACTGATATTTACCATAGACACTGAGATGGAAAACCTTAGATAAACCATTCATCAATAGTTCATAATCTCCAGCGTGTTCAGTTGTGATGTTTGTGATGGTCAGAGATCCAGTTTGATTGTCCAGCTTCAGTCTGTCTCTGAATATCCCGTCGGGAACATCATCATATACAGAGAATCTGTCAGCCGTTACATTGATCTCAGCTATTACATGTCTACGTTCAAAACTCCACCGAATCAATTTAATATACATAACTTTTGCAAGCTCATTGTGTAGAGTGACAGAATCTCCCTTCTTCACTGACACATCATCCACTTCTGTTCCACAAAACACACAGAAAACACAGAGTTACACAGAGATTAAAGAATCTAACTTAAAGGGTTAGTTCACCGAAATGTCATTAATAACTCACCCTCATATCGTTCCAAACCAGTGAGACCTCCATTTATCTTCTGAACACAGTTTAAGATGTTTTAGATTTAGTCCGAGAGCTCTCAGTCCCTCCATTGAAGCTGTGTGTATGGTATACTGTCCATGTCCAGAAAGGTAAGAAAAACATCATCAAAGTAGCCCATGTGACATCAGAGGGTCCGTTAGAATTTTTTGAAGCATCGAAAATACATTTTGGTCCAAAAATAACAAAAACTACGACTTTATTCAGCATTGTGTTCTCTTCCATGTCTGTTGTGAGAGAGAGTTCAAAACACTGCGGTGTAGTGATATCCGGTTTGCGAACGAATCATTCGATGTAACCGGTTCTTCTTGAACCAGTTCACCAAATCAAACTGAATCGTTTTAAACGGTTCGCGTCTCCAATAAGCATTAATCCACAAATGACTGAAGCTGTCATTTTTTTTAATGTGGCTGACACTCCCTCAGAGTTAAAATAAAGCAATATCCCGGAGTAATTAATTTACTCAAACAGTACACTGACTGAACTGCTGTGAAGAGAGAACTGAAGATGAACAACGAGCCGAGCCAGATAACGAAGAAAGGATTGACTCGTTCTCAAGTCAAGAACCGATTCGTGAACCGAGGAGGTGATGATACTGCACATGTGTGATTCAGCGTGAAGCAGACCGACACACAGAGCGTCTGAACTGAACTGATTCTTTTGGTGATTCTGTGCTAGTGTTATGAGCGCGGGTAAACCGAAGGCTTTAATCAAGGGCAATCATGGCAAATTAAGTCATTAAGTCTAGCGCAAAAGAACCAGTGAACCGTTTTATTCAACCGGTTTATCGAATTAAACTGTCCGGAATAACTACTGGTGATCTGAAAACCAATGAAACCGTTTCTTGACTCATGAACGAGTCAGTGTTTCACTCATTATCTGGCTCGGCTCGGTGTTCATCTTCAGTTCTCTCTTCACAGCAGTTCAGTCAGTGTACTGTTTGAGTGCATGAATTACTCCGGGATATTGGTTTGTTCTAACTCAGAGATAGTGTCAGCCACGTTAAAAAAGTTAACAGCTTAAGTCATTTGTGGATTAATGTTTATTGGAGACGCGAACCGTTTCAAACGATTCAGTTCGATTTGGTGAACTGGTTCAAGAAGATCCAGTTACATCGAATGATTCGTTCGCAAACCGGATATCATTGAATTGTTGTGTTTTGAACTCTCTCACAACAGACACGGAAGAGAAGACAATGCTGAATAAAGTCATAGTTTTTGCGACCAAAATGTATTTTCGATGCTTCAAAAAATTCTAACTGACCCTCTGATGTCACATGGACTACTTTGATGATGTTTTTCTTACCTTTCTGGACATGGACGGTATACCGTACACACAGCTTCAATGGAGGGACTGAGAGCTCTCGGACTAAATCTAAAATATCTTAAACTGTGTTCAGAAGATAAACCGAGGTCTTACGGGTTTGGAATGACCTGAGGGTGAGTTATTAACAGTGTTGTGCAGTAACGCAATACTGTAACGCAGTTACTTTTGACAGTAACTAATACTGTAATGCATTCATTTTTAAATAAATTAACTCCATTACCATATGGTGCATTGTCCGTTACTTTTTTAAAAATAAATTAATCTTGACTGAAGTGCAGCCTAACCTGTTTGCAGGAACACATTGTAGGATTGGTGGATGCCAACCACTGTAAACACGAAGATGCACTGTGGGCGTGTTTCTGTTTATTCAAGTATGTGCGGCAGTCATGGCGAGTCAAGGCGAGAGCAACACGAGTTTCTCAAAGTGGAAATATGCTTATTATTTCACTTTAGTTGAGCATAAAGACAAGAACCTTTTAGTCAAATGTAAGCTGTATCTTTCTGGTTCGAATGTCCTATCCTAGCCCACGAATTTCCAATCCGTGCGTTCAGATTTTGTAAACCGTACCCTCGGTTTTTGAATCTGTACCCACGAATTCATAATCTGCGCGCACACTTTCGCAATCCGTTCCCATGGATTTGTAAACTGTAGCCTACTCACGAATTCATGCAGCAAGCTCCTACGTGTTAACATACAGTTTTAATGAATATTATTATGTGGAATGGGTCTACAGCAAAGTGTCTTAAGTGATTCTCTGTATGTTTTTCTCATAAAGGTGAAACAATGTAGAAAACATGCAGCCTGTCTCTACTGTGGAGTCGCCGGCTTTCAGTCAGCTCCTTAGCATGATAACATAGATTTCATTTTTAAACAGCATTTACATATGTTGTTGCATCCATATTTACATTTATACATATGTGTATGTATGTATGTATGTTTCTCGAAATTATTTCTGAAAAATTCAGATTGCTTTCATTTATTTATTTCAAAATGTTTTGTGTTATGTTGTCCATTGTTGATAGTTTTCATACTTAAGCTGTGAAAGGAACATTTTTAAGGGTTCAACACAACAGCTTTTATGATGCAGAAGCCACTTTAGTTTTTGATTCTGAATATATTATTCAGGTGTTTTGTTATTTATTTAAGAAATCCTTGTGATATACAATATTCATTTTGTGCTGGTCTTACTTAATCAAAATAGTGTTTAAAAATTACTTTCTGTTTTACTTTGTGTTTGTATAGACCATAAGGCTTAAAAGCACATTAATGGGAACATTAAAGAAAGTTCTTTAAAAAAGTAACTAAAAAGTTACTTTTAACAGTAATGCATTACTTTTTGGTGCAAGTAATCAACAAAGTAATTGAGTTACTTTTTTAATTAAGTAACTAGTAACTGTAACTAGTTACTATTTCTTAGTAACTAGCACAACACTGGTTATTAATGACACAATTTTCATTTTTCGATGAACTAACCCTTTAAACTAATGCTGTTAGATATTTCACTTTCATATATATTTTTTTAATCAATTCCTAAAAGCTAAAACAGACCTGAATTCAAATGTGCTCTCACAGTGAAATAATAGTTCAGTTATATGTATAAATCTCTAAATAATTGAATTCATTATCATTTATTACATGGTTTCAGAACAGAAGCAACAGAAGCCATAAAATATATATATATATATATATATTTAAACTCACCAACAAGATGCCACAAACACAAAAAGAACAAAAATCTGTCAAACATCCTCAATGGTTTGAGTTCACAAATATGAAGACAAACTCTTCAGAACTGGTTCAGTAATAAAATGACAGATGAGCTGATGAGAGACTGATATATAGTAAAGTCATGAGAAACTCTACTGTCAACTGAAATAACTGCACAGTGCTGGTGTTTGTGACCGCTGGGCGTATGTGTGATTGCTTTTTGCAGCTCTTTTTACACTCTGAAGTGTCACTTTAAGGACCAGACTTCAGATTCCTGTAGATCCTGTTCGATGGTGTTATTTTCAAAAGTGTCCTGTGAAGTTCTCATAAGTTAAAAATGTTACTTCTGTGATTTTTAAACTAACATATACATTTTGTCAAGCGATACTGTGAGATTCAAAAATATAATTGAAATACTATTATATATTTGTATATTTTCCTCTTTTTTTACTTTCAATTTTAATTTCAGATATTTTCAAGTCATTTAATTTTGTGTTTTTGATTTTTAGTAGATTTATTTATTTATTTATTTATTTTTCAGTTTTAGTTGTTTTAGTACACGTATCCATGTGCACACAAAGGAACCCGGTATTTAAAAAACATCGATCATGTAAGTTATTTCCGACTCTTAATCAAGCCAGGACTATATGGGATCCACAGTGTAAAAATAAAGGGCTATTAGGAGGCCATCTGAATATACGCAGTATGGCCCCTAAGAGGGAACAATTAGAGCATCTTCTCTTTAACTCAAATGTGGATTTCTTAGGACTTTCAGAAACTTGGCTTAAACCCTCTTCCCCACAAGCAGTGGTATCATTACAGGGCTACAATGTCTCTAGAAAGGATATGCATCAAGGGAAGGGAGAAGGGGTGTTAATTTATATGAAGGACTCTTTAAAATGTATACAAATAATTTGGCCTACTGAAATATCAATTGAATGTTTTGGAATTAAAGTGGCACTTTCAACAGAAATGTCATTTACTATTCTATGTCTTTATCGTCCGCCGTCAGCAAAAGTAGATTTTTATGATCAATTTAAAGCACTTCTGAGTTGTTGTGACTTTAATAATGAGGTTATTCTAATGGGAGACTTAAATGTAAATTGGGACAGCAAAAGTGACAGAAAGAAACTGAAAGAAATTAGAGATAATTTTGGATTAACACAAATGATCAGTGATCCCACTAGAATAACAAATCGTTCTAAAACTTTGATAGACCTGGTGTTTTCTAACAAACCATATAGAATAATAAAAATGTACAATTTCCTAACTGGCTTGTCTGACCACAATGCTATATTCTTTTCTAGAAAGCTGACTAAAAAACAATTGAGAAGTGTTAGTAAAAACATTAATATAAAACAAACGTTTATTCCAAATAGCCAAGAACAATGCTTAATTGCAGCTTTAAATTCTTTTGATTGGTCTAGTATAGTATTATGTGATGACACTAATCAATGTTGTGATTTATATACTCTACTATTAAAATGATTCTGTCTCAATTTCAGAAAGTGGGTCATTTAAAGAAACAAGTTTATTCCTAGCCTTGGATCAATAATGAGTGTAAACAGCTTATGATACTCAGAGATAAATTACTAAAAAAATCATTACAATCTGGATTAACCACTGATCGACTACATTTTGTATCTGCAAGAAATAAAGTCACACAAACCTTGAGAATAGCAAAAGCAAATTTCTTCATGTCTGTAATTAATGGTGCCAGAGGAAATTGTATGTTGATTTGGGAAAATATTAACAAACTCCTGGGTACAAGTAAGCATATTGCTGATAAAGACCTTGAACTCAAATTTACTAATGAATTGGTATCAGAGCCTTTCAACCTAGCAACTAAATTAAATTATTATTTTTGAAATACCATTAATGAGATCGCTCAATTGTTTTCTAGCTCTTGTGACTCTCAACAAAATATGGCCCACATTGACCTTTATATGGATGCCGTAACTCTAAATTCTAAGTTTAATATTCAAACAATTACAGAAAATGAAGTACATGAATAACATAATCTCTAAATTAAAAAAATCTAAAGCAAGGGATGTGTTTGGATTTGATACCAATCTTCTGAAGCTTTTTAAATCTTGTATTTTGGTGCCTGAGACCCATCTTATTAATTTGTCAATTACGCAGGCAGTCGTTCCCTCAAGTTGGAAGGTTGCAAATGTCATACCAATATACAAATCGGGTGATAAACTAGAACCTGCTAATTATCGACCTATCAGCATACTTCCTACCTTTTCTAAAATAGCAGAGAAGTGGGTTGCCAACTCTATCATTGCACATCTTAATTATTCCAATCCGGGTCTGCACCCTATGCAATTTGGATTTCGATCTCTTCATTCAACTGAAACGGCTATTTGTGTTTTTGTCGAGAAGGTGAAGTTCTATTTAGATAAAAACAGTTATGTTGCTGCTGTTTTTGTTGATCTTAAGCGTGCGTTTGATACTGTGAATCACTTAAAGCTTTTGTCTAGACTGTTAACATTTGGCTTTAGTAATCAAACAGTTAAATGGACACAGTCTTATTTATCGGATAGAAAACAATGTGTGCAAATAAAGAATTGTAAGTCACCCTATCTTCAATATACACAGGGTGTTCCTCAGGGATCAATTTTAGGACCTCTGCTATTTTCATTATATGTGAATAGTTTGCCCAATGTATGCAAAAATGTTGACACGATTATGTATGCTGATGATACAGTGATTTTTACACATGCCAAAAGTGCTGAGGATGCAGCCCATCAGCTTTCATTCGCTTTAAATGATTTGAAAAAATGGCTGAATGATTCATGCTTGTGTCTTAATGTTAAAAAGACTGTATCAATGTTTTTTAGTAAACCTAAAACAACTGTGGCCACAGTAAAAGTTTGCTTGGGTGGACAAGAATTAACTAATGTTGAGGAATTTAGGTATCTGGGAGTTCTGATAGACTCGAAATGATCTTTTAAAAAACATATCAAAAAAGTTGTGAATACTGTAAATGTTAATTTACGGAACTTTAAACAAATTTGTATCTCATTATCAGATACAGCAGCGATTACGTTCTTGCACTCTATGATACTGGCTCATATTGAGTACTGTATCACAAGTTGGTCTTATACAAGTTATGCTGCTATCGGGCCAATTGAGGTATGCTACAAAAGAGCATTGAAAATATTAGATAAGAAACCTTCATCATATCATCATTGTAATATTTTAGATAAATATAAGTTTTTAAATTTTGCGAATTTCTAATTAATTAAATCAGCCTGTTTAATCTATAAAGTTATACATGGTCTGGCGCCTCTACCATTGAGCAATTTTATTAAACAAAAGTCTATCAGTGCTGTCGGGTCTCGAGTGACTAGAGCCAATATGAGAGGTGACTGTGTCTTGGCGTTTAGGCGGACATCCTTTTCACAGAACGCTCTATCATATCAGGGGGTGAGCTTTTGGAATAGTATCCCTCAGTCAGTGAGGGAAAGCACAAGTTTGCCTATTTTTAGGAATTGTTTAAAAGTATGGTTGAGGAACACACATGTTACTAAACATGTGAGCATGTTTAGTAATCATTAATATATATACTAGATGTAAAATAGAGTTAGTGTTTTGTAAAAATAAAGGGGATAGAACTATCAATGTGATATGGGTTGTGTAATAGGAGTTAGTGTAGCATGGATATAGTGTATTATGGACATGTATGTTGTGATCACTGTTATTGTACTTGCTTCTCTGTATATAGCCTGTGCATAGTGTGTCTGTATGTAGTTATGTGTATTTATGTGTAACATCTACCTGATTGGGGGTCTGCAGATGGAAATTAGCCTTTGGCTATAATCTGGCATATTTACATTTGTGAAAAATGTTCATTAATATGTATTGTCCCTTTTGTCTTTTTTTCTACAAATAAAATAAGCTATAATAAGCTAGTACATCAAGTTAAACTAAATTAAAATAAGAAATGGTCTCTTTTTCAACTAGCTTCAGATTCTTCAGGTTTCATTATTCATTTCCTCAGGAATAGTAATCGAGCCAGAGTAGGTGATGGGAAAGCTTTGAGGCTACAGGGACAGTTTGTGGTTCCCAAACAAAGTACAAAAAAAGTATAGCTTACATGACACGCTTGTTGATAGTGTGGGATGAATGACTTAAATGGGTAAAACGGCTTATATGATGGGTTTTTATTTCAGTTTAACTTTGGGGGTGGTTTGGGCTGGGAAGCCTGCAATCTGTGATCGTGTACATTTGCTGAACTTCGCAAAAGCATGCAATCGCTTTCTTATGCACGCTGTTTTTTTGTTTGGGTTTCACTTTCAACGCATACAATGCATGTTTACAAGATTCAGAATAGAAGGAGACATCAATTGCTGTAGAAGATTTGTGCCAGAATTAGGTCAAACTAAAGGTGTCCATGGCAACGGAGCTAGTGAAACACACAAGCCATGCATTGAACATACAAGCATCATCCAAACTTTGCCTGTCCTGTGCCCTCAGCTTTTTGAGCTAACCGCATTTTTTAATGCAACTTCCAAAAACAACATTGACAGCATCAGAAACAAACCCATAAACCAATGTCCGGGGGCATTTTTTAAACCGTATTAAATGTATGCGTCATGAATATGGAATGGCACAGTCTTAATTCCAGTTGAGAAATTCAGTTCAACTAATAAACGGCTGATAGTATTACAAATCCAATCACTGTCAACAAAATCCAGCAGAGTCTTCATAACTGAATGCATTTACACTGCAATTAGCCTACAAATGCATAAAATGTTATGAAATTAATGTTTCAATTTTTGAAGGCAGAAATATGTCAATGAAACATTTAATATGAAACTTAAACAAGTGGCAGCAAGTCTCTGTCTTAACGAATGAGTTCAATCCATTCATCTGATTCCTTCAAATAGGTTATGCTGATTACGAAAACACCACTACTCGTTGCTGCGGTTGAGCTGTGGATTTGTTTCTGTGATAATTATATGTCATAAAACAAGTCATATTTACTACTGTCAAATTTGGAATTGTATGATCTACTCCATAATAATAATAATAATAATAATAATAATAATTATTATTATAAAGCAATTAAATAAGCAAATAAAAATGCTAAAATAAGTTCTAGGTTTGTAGTTTTTATGGTTATGGTTATTTTCTCAGGCTCCTATATATGTTCAGTTTTACTTTAATGGGAAAGAATATAAACTATTAATTGCTATAGATCCTACCCCGCCCAATCACACTGTGCTACGACTAAATCTAACTACAATACACACACAAAAAGATCAGCAAGACCACCTTTACATTATATCAATTTATTAAGAACTGTTTTAACAAAAAAGTCAAAGTTAAAAATATAGCACTTTTTTATATAAAAGATCAAGTAAATAATAAATATGTTTGCTTTAGTCAAATGGCAAAGTATTTAAAACTAAACGTTTTCGGTTTAGGACTGATATTACAATCAAGAGAGCTCAGTATTGCTTGCAGTTGCTTGTAAAAATCCTGTTTTATTTCTTTAAAAAATGTTATGTATTTTTGAACAGAAAATGTAATCATTTAAAATGTATGCATCAGAGAAACAAGCCATATTTACAGATCTGTCTTTGAACTTCTATATTTGCGGTATCTCTAGCATCACTGTTGAAGAGTAATGAGCTGCTGAAGTAGATTTACTTACTGTAGAGTTAATGAAAGTTATCATGTGCAATATCATGTGAATGTTTGAAGTGGATGCCATAAAATAAATGGGGGATTTCTTTTGTGGACATGCGCCATGTAACTAGATATTATTCAAGATAGATCCAGCCTCTTATGAAGACATCAGAGGATGCCAACTCTGAATCAGTATGCAAAACTGACAAATTGTAATCATTATGACCATAACATGTAATCATTGCCCTAATCATGTTCATCATTTCTGCTTAAGTACTGTCATTAACTAATTGCATGATTACCTTCATCTACACTGAGATAATTTGGAGTCTCTCTGATAAAACTACTCTTAATTGTAATGGATAAACAAGCATCCTCTCCAAAGCTGCTTTGAAAATAAATCTATAGTGAAAAATTATTTTACAAATAAATGAGAATTGACTGAATCTCCCAACATCACTCATGCCTGAAGAACATTTTTAGAACTTTCTCCAAACTAAAGCCCTAGTATTGTCATGAAGGAGACTCTCACTGTTCCTCCCGCTTACCACCAGAGGGAACACTCACTTGAGTTTTGAACTGCAATCTGGTCTACACACACACACACACACACACACATATCTGGAATACTGGACTGGACTATCTCTCTCTTATGGATTGCTTGTGAAAGCATGCTAAAACTGCTTTTCCTCAAAGGACTTAGTCTGGAACTTCAATCCAAACTGGTGTTCAGGGACGAGGGAAGATTTCTTAACCAATTAATTGAACTGGCTATTCAAATTGATAACCTCATTCAATCTCGTCGCCCTACTACTTTTTCACTACCAGAATCTGAAGCTAAGTAGAAATATATGAAAGAGGAACATGATCTCTGCAAAGCATACAATCTCATCCACATCAAAGAGGGAGATGGATGGAAGACAGCTTTCTCTACCTCTACAGGGCACAATTAATGTTCTTGTGATGCCCTTTGGCATTGTTAACAGTGCTTCTTGGTTTCAGTCATACATCAATCATATCTTTGAGAAGAGCTGAATATCTTTGCCTGAACCCGATGGGACCTGACTGAACCCGTCAGGTTTGGGCTTGAATTATATAATTTTACACGGTCTCTGTCTAGACTCGGACTTGCGCTCAAGTTTGCGAGGTAAATGAGCAGTCATGTGATGCATTTCGATTAGCGAGAGAAAGATGTGAAAATGGATGCTGAGTAGGTGAAAGGGACAGCTTTAGGGAGGCTTGCCTCTGGCGATTACATTTTAGTTACACCAGCAACTAAAGCAAAGTGTTAAAAGTTTTAACCATGTTTATAATGAAAATAATGAGCAAGTAATGTTGCTGGATGCACCATCAAAAATATGAGTGACAGTTAAGGGGTTAAAAAGCTGTCAATCAAAATGTACTTGACGGGCTCGGGACGAAATCTGTCGGGCTCAGGTCATGTCGGGCCTAACTTTCAACCTCATCAGTGGACTATTTGTTACGTCTGGGGTGGAAAAAAAGGCAAAGAATCCAATAGTGAGTTAAATGACAGAGGTTTATTATACTCAGGCACTCGTGAAAAGATAATGTCAGTTTTCGCTGGACAAAGCACAGACGAGTGAAGACGGGCTCTGAGGCAGGCGGGCTGAGGATACCACTGCTCAGGACCGTGACACAGGGAAGCAATGGGCGAACCAGACTGGTGGGATCCAGGAATCCGAAACGGAGAGTGTAGACCAGGAAGCACATGAACAGCCGGAACCCCAAACACACTGAAACGAACTGACAACATGGCTGGGTGAGAGACAGGTTAATATAGACCTGGTGATGAGTGCAGCAGGAGCGGGGATCAGAGTGATTGGTAATCAGTAACTATGCCTCCAACATAACCGCATGCACAGAAAAGGTGAGAAAGGTGTGAATTCATGAACCGTGACAGTGACCCTCCCCCTAGGAGCGCCTCCTGGAGCTCCCAGGAGGACCTACCTGTTGAAAGTGAAAAGTGAGTGAAGTGTAGTGACATTTAGCCAAGTATGGTGACCCATACTCAGAATTTGTGCTCTGCATTTAACCCATCCGAAATGCACACACACAGAGCAGTGAACACACACACACACACACACTGTGAGCACACACCCGGAGCAGTGGGCAGCCATTTATGCTGCGGTGCCCGGGGAGCAGTTGGGGGTTCGATGCCTTGCTCAAGGGCACCTAAGTCGTGGTATTGAAGGTGGAGAGAGAACTGTACATGCACTCCCCCCACCCACAATTCCGTCCGGCCCGAGACTAGATCCCACAACCCTTCGATTGGGAGTCCAACCCTCTAACCATTAGGCCACGACTTCCCCAAATTGATTGTAATCATCAATAAAGGAGCAGTCCAGTATGTCCCTAGCAGGAACCCAACTTCTCTCCTCTGGACCGTAACCCTCCCAGTACACCAAGTACTTAGACTGGTGGCGATCGGCTTGGGCCTTGGTGCATCTTCCCACCTGGAGCAGAGTCTCGCGGGCTCTGCTCCATGTGTAACAACACCTCTGGACAAAGGCGTGAGTGGAGGGGATCGCGACCTCGGATTCCAGATAGGGAAAAATTGGTGGCTGGTAACTTAGACTACACTTAAACACAGAAAGGCCCATGGCCCACACTGGCAATGAGTTATGTGTGTACCCAACACAAGAAATTTGCTGACTCCAGGAGGAAGGGTTCTTAGAGACTAAACATCACAACACTCTCTCAAGATCCTGGTTGGCCTGCTCGGTTTGGCCATTGCTCTGGCGATGGAAACCCGAGGACAGACTAATCGTAGCCCCCAGTAATTTACAAAATTCTCGCCAAAATTTGGATACAAATTGGGGCCCACTGTCGGAGACCACGTCCATCGGAAGGCCATGTAAACAAAAGACATGATCTACGAAAGCCTCTGCTGTCTCCTTGGCAGAAGGTAATTTGGGCAAGGGAATGAAATGAACCATTTTCGAGAACCTGTCCACCACGGTCAAAACGGCCATCTTGCCCTGGGAGGGCGGTAATAAAATCTAGAGCGATATGTGACCAGGGTCTCAAATGAACAGACAGTGGCTGGAGTAACCCATCTGGGGAGCGATTGGAAGTCAAAAACTTGGTTCTATTAACTCCTTGATGACAAGCTACATTGGAACCATGGCCCCATCTAATAACGTCGGAACTTTTAGCTGATCTAATGTATTCCAGATTCTTATGATCAGTCCATACTATAAAAGGAACCCCCGACCCTTCTAACCAGTGAAGCCATTCTTCCAATGCAAGCTTGACCGCCAACAATTCCCTGTTGCCAATGTCATAGTTGCATTCGGCTGGTGATAAGTGATGGGAATAAAATGCGCATGGATGCATCTTGTCATCTGAAGAAGAGCGCTGGGAGAGAACCTCACCTACCCCCATCTCTGACGCATCCACCTCCACCATGAACTGACGTGATGGATCTTGGGTCACAAGAATGGGAGCTGAAACAAAGCGGCTCTTCAATTTGTAAAATGTAGCTTCGGCTACACCAGACTACCACCACAATGCTGTCAGAGGTGGGGCCAGTTTGCTGAAATTATGAATGAAACATCTGTAAAAATTGGAGAACCCCAGAAACCTCTGCAGGGCCTTACGGAAATCTGGGCTTGGCCAATCCACCACAGCCTTAACCTTGTCGGGGTCCATGCGCACTCCCTCGGACAATACAATGTACCCCAAAAATGGAACTGTGTGTGAAAAATGCATTTCTCCGCCTTGACAAAAAGCCCATTCACTCGCAACTTCTGGAGCACTAGTCTGATTTGCCAAACTTGTTCCTGGAGAGAAGAAGAAAATATCAGTATGTCATCCAGGTAGACATAAATTAACTGATCTACCATGTCTCTCAACACATCATTGACTAGTGCTTGGAAGACAGCAGGGGAGTTGGACAGCCCGAAAGGCATGACCAAATATTCAAAATGGCCCCGGGAGGTATTAAATGCTGTCTTCCATTTATCCCCCTTCCTTATGCGGACCAAATGTTAAGCATTACGTAAGTCCAGTTTTGTAAATATTGATGCTTCCTGCAGCCTCTCGAAAGGTTGAAGACATCAACAGCAAAGGATAGGTATTCTTCACTGTGATATTGTTCAGCCCTCGGTAATCAATGCAAGGTTGCAGAGATCCATCCTTTATACCCACAAAAAAGAATCCCGCCCCCGCTGGAGAAGAGGAAGGGTGGATGAACTCGGAAGCCAGCGAATCAGAAATATATTTCTCCATGGCTTCCACTTCAGGAGTAGAAAGTGAGTATAACTTGCCCTTAGGCGGAGACGTACCTGGCATAAGGTCTCTAGCACATAGGGATGATGGGGAGGAAGAGAAGCTGGCCTGGACTTACTGAACACTTCATTCAGGTCAAGGTACTCTTTGGGCAAGTTAGACAAATCCACCGTCTCCTCCTGAAACACAGAACTAGACACAGACAAATGAGAAGATACAAGACAAGAGGCATGGCACTGATTACTCCAGGTGGAAACGGAGCCTTGGCCCCAGTCCACCCTGGGTTTGTGTTTGATAAGCCAGAAGTGCCCGAGCACTGTGGGGCTTAGGGGAGTGTCAGTGAGGAGGAATTCCAGTGTCTCAGTGTGGTTACCCTCTACCGTCAATGTGATGGGATCCGTGGTGTGCGTGATGGTGGGTAATGTCTGACCATTGAGAGCGTGGACTGCAATGGGTCTGTGGAGTGAAGTGATGGGGATGTGGAGTACATAAAATTACCCTCTGTTCTGGAATCCACAAGGGCTTGGCCATTATAAGAGCCGGTTGCCCATTGCAATCTTCCTGGAAGGAGAGTTGTGGACGAGGATCTCCCCAATGCTGCTCCACCCGACAGTAGCCTACTGCTGGGCTAGATCCCTTTAGTGGACAGTGGAAATGCCCCGCCCCGCCCCGCCCCGCCGTAGTAAAGACATAGTCCCTCAGTTCGTCGACGCTCTCTCTCCTCCCAAAAAAGCCGAGCTCTACCCACCTGCATGGGCTCGGGATCGCTGGATGGGCTGACCCATTGGGGAGAAGGCCCAATGGCTCGAGTTGTCTTCTGGCATGGCGATCTTCCACTTGAGATCGCTGTTCCAACCTCGAGTCGACCCGTAACGCTAACTCCATCAGCCCATTCAAGTTCTTGGGAAGATCCAAGGTGTAAATTTCATGTTGGACACGGTCAGCCAGCCCATGCAGGAATCTGTCCCACTGCGCCTCCTAGTTCCAGTGGCACTCGACAGCCAGGGTGCGAAATTGTATCATGTAGTCAGAAACTGAAAGCTTGCCTTGGTGGAGATCAGAGAGTCTGCGTGCCGCCTCGGTACCTCCAGTCATTTGAAATAATTGCGGAGGTTGTCTGTGATCTTAATCCCGGGCAAATTGGCCATGTTTGTAATTTGTAAACACAAAATCACACAAGGTCCCCAGATATTACTAATCCGTGCGAATAGGGCTTAAGATGCACATGATCAGAGACTACATGCAGTTTTGCGGAGGACTAACACTAAATATAATTCAATATGAACAAGCTCTACCAACATTAGAGTTTATATTAGTTGTAGTTGATTATTACAGCTGCTATTCTGAGTATAAAAAACACAAGGGATTCACAGCTTGAGAGCGAAATTCTGGCAAGAAAAGAAAAGACCAGCAAACTGACAACTCCATTCAGCCAAGATACAGACCCTATTATGTCCAAAAAGATCAATGCTGTGTTCACAGTATAAATGTAGAACTTTCCAGCAGGTGTCACTTCTGTTTTACATATGTATATTACAAGTGATAGCTGTTATTTTTATGTTCTTGGGTATTTGAAGAAATAAGTTTATATTTACCATCTTATTCTAAATTCAGGCATGTTTATGATATATTTAATATATGTTATAATCTTACTTGGTTACAGATTTATTATTTATTATTATGTTTTATTATTGTTCTTATTCACCAGATTGTGTATCTGTATATGCGTAGTTAGTGACTGCACAGACGCCAGGACTGGTACTCTTGCCAGTGAGTGTCTGTAAACTACCATTGCTAATAATTCAGATCAAAAAAATTTATATCTCATGATTGTGTAATTTCATTAGTTAATTCTGATGTTTGTTTTTGTGTTTTCATTGCAGGTTTACAACCTAGCGATCTAACTGATTAGTTAACTGACGAGCTAAACATCAAATATAACTAGCTGTGTAAGTTATGTGTACTAAATAAATGCTCAAAATATGGCTCGAGATGTATCCGCCGTGCTTGTCCTGAAACCATTCCAGTGGGGAATTTATTGAGCTATAGCAGGTAGCTTAGTAGAAAAGTAGTACCTCGTTTGTGAGGAAAGTTGTGCCAATGCAAATGACTCCCAGCTGAACAGCAAAGCAATCAGAGAGAACTAGTGGAGGGGAAACTGAGCCGATCACCCCTGATAACATACTGATGCAGACTGAGCCACTGATGAAACACAGACACAAATAAGACTACAGAGATTTAAAGACTTAATGTTTGCCTGTCAGAGGAGGAGTTATCCTCCAGGAAGCCCTCAACATAATAACTGTAATAAAACACGCAGAGACTTGAAGCTCAGAGTGAATAAGAACTTTATTGATAAAGGCAAGCAAATACAGATGACAAATAGGCTGACAAATAGGCTGTACAGTAGCTGTAAAGAGAGATCTTTATTCATTCGTTTTATGTATAGGAGAGAAATATAAACAATAAAGGAATTTCTTTATTATGAAAAGAAAACACTTCAAGAGCCTTCAAAGTTCAGCTTTCTGCTTTAGATTTCAATACTTCCTGAAATAGATGAACATGCAAATTACTAAATCACACACATATTTCTATACATACAAAATCATTTTGTGAGAAATTACATCAATCATGCACCTTATATGTGAATCTATGTTTGATCTTGTTCAGCTCTTCTGGATCTGATGTCATAAACCAGAAGAATGACAGTAGCCACGCCCACCAGAGCAGAGAGGACCAATCGGATCACAGCTTCAGTAGAACCACAGCAGTGGACAGAGTCTGAGGAATAAAAACACCAAACTGAGATCAGATCATTCAATAAACGTTAATATCAGCACCGACATTAACTAATATCAGCTCTGCTGTACCTTCACATGTGTGACAGAGTCGAGTGATGTCCAGATTTTGAGTCTGGTTGCTGATGGGATTGTTGAGCACACAGCTGTAGCTGTTTTTATCCTGATATTCCACCTCCAGAGGTAGAGAGAGACTGATGCTGAGATCAGACACACTGATGCTGGACAATAAACTGTTTCCTTTGTACCAGGAGAGAGTCACATGACTCACATTCACCACTGAACACACCAATGAACAATTCTGCTCTGAGGATGATGATAATGATGAAGAACAGTTTCTGCTGATGACAGGAACAGGCAGACGAGCTGAAAACATGAGAGAATGAAGATAAATATATTAAATATCTTAATTTTGGTTCAGTTTGTTGAATGTTTTAGTCTGTCATCTGAAACTATAAAACGATTCAATAATGAATATGTACATTGTTAACAACAATAGTTAAGGGGCAAAAATGATCTCGACTCACCATAAACAGAAACTCTGAATGCTTTTGACGATGGGTTTGCTCCACATTTCAGCAGTAAATAACGTCCAGCATGTTCAGTTGTGATGTTAGTGATGGTCAGAGATCCAGTTTGATTGTCCAGCTTCAGTTTATCTCTGAATCTCCCATCAAGAACATTATCATTTACAGAGAATCTATCAGTCTGTTCATTGATTTCAACTAATAGAGTTTCATTTCCAAACCCCCACTGAAACTGATCTTCATCATGTATTTCACTAAGATCAAAGTTGAGAGTGACTGAATCTCCCTCGCTCACTGACTTCACTTCATCACCAAACACACCTGAAGAACAGAGTTTTTCCACAGATTAAAGTTCAAGTCACGTGATGTTGGTTTTATTGAAGTTTCACAAGCATTTATTAATTTGAATGTGAAGTGAAAAATATTAATCAAAAATACAAACATTTGGAATGAATGGAAAAGTACTTAAAACATCTCATATAGATCAATAACTAAATAAAAAAGAAAAACTTGCACCTCAGATAAGAGAAATGGCACACTGAAAATAATGCTGTTGAGTATTTAAGATTCAGTTCAGATCTGAGTTCAATCTTGATATCACAGTTAAATCACTCTTTAATTATTTCTGTATGAGAATATCAGTAGATGTTTATCCTCTTTGACTAATTTAACTAGTATTTTGTTACATGCTACTAGAACAGAAGCAACTGAAATCATAAAAACACATTTCAAACTCACCGTCCACACGCCAGAAACACAAACAGAACCAAACTAATTTCAGAGACATCTTCTCAAATAAAAAGCTAATGACAGCAACACTTAAAATATCTGAAAACACTCAAGATTGATCTGAAACGACTGAACTGTGATACTTATCTGGTTGAATCCTCCACCAAACGTCAGATAGTTTCCGCTCACATGTCCTTTTCCTTTATCATCATGAAAATCAACAAGCTTCTGCTGATCTTACATTTTCAAATTAATTCTGTCATTGTGTGCAAAACTTTTAAAACAGTGAAATATTGTATTATATATCTGTATCATGTTATTTAGCATGGCATGCTCTGAATTGTAATTGACCACTAATGAATTCACTTCATTTCATCGTAAATATGTTTTGTGTCGAGAAGATTATGAGGGTCATATCAGCAGGAGAGAAAATTAAGAAACACTTCACACATAAACTGCACACACACACTGCACACACACACACACACACACACACACACAGACAGCAACAAAAACATCCAGCAGAAGCTGTTTATCGATCGACAGATCAAACCAGACACACTGATGTTTGCACTGATAAAACAAAAGAGAAAAATCCTCACAGGACCAATTTTGACTCAAAGTCCAGTGAATTACATTAATAATGTTTGTCTGTGTTGTTACAGCAAAATTAATCAGCATAAATTAAAGAAAACATACAGTTTAGCTTGTTTTTGTTATTCTGAAAAAAACTGAGACGAGTAGATTTGCTAGAAGTGCTATCAGAGATGCTGTTTGATAGCGATTTTTCTTCAGAAAGCCACATTTTTGACACTTGTAAAACCACTTCTTTTCCATCATGAAGGGAGCGTTCACCCAAAAATAAAAATCTGCTGGTAATTTACTCTCAGGCCTCTCAGACTTTTTGTTCTTCAGTAGAGCGCTGCACTCTGCACTCACACACTTGGACAATAACAACATGTATGTTCTTTATACTGCAAAGTGACATGCTTGAAATCTTATTGCACTGAAAACTCTTTCCACTTCTTGCTGCTGAAGCATGGGCCAGTCACTGATGACAGTCTGTGGTATACCATGTCTTGCTAAAATTGATTTTGCATGTGTCATTATGCACTTTGTAGACAAATCCGGTATTATCAGTGGCTCCTTAGTTTTTTTTTTTTTGACATGTCACACTGTCTCACCATCTTTTCGATGTCTTTGTTTATTCCAGGCCAAAAGACCATTTCTCTCACTCTCCTCTTACATTTTCTACACCCAGATGACCTTTGTGAATACTACAGTATGAAGCATGTCTTATCTCAAGCTTTGAGGAATGATGATTCTGTTTTGTTTCAGAAGGATTCTGTCATGGTCCTGCCATGTCCTGACTTTTCTCTAGTCTAGAGGCAGGATCATGACAGACCCGTGTTTTGTGTACAAGCACATGGCCTTGTCTTTGGGCCATGTGCTTGTGTTGTCTCGTTCCCTTGCCCCGCCCTCCTTGTTATCCTAGTCTTGCCGTGATTGTCCTATCTGTGCCACCTGTCGTGTCTTAATTAGTTCCCCTATTTAGATCTCCTAGTGTGCTCTGTCTTTTGTCGGTTCATTGTACCTCATATGTGTTCCTACTGGTCAGCCTTGTGAGAGAAGTTTATCCTTGTAACCCCCTTTGAGAAGTCTTTGTGTAACCGTGAGTGTTTGTTTGTAGTTAGTGTTTAAGAGTTTGTTATCATGTCAATCCTGTCCTGTTAAGTTGTTTAGTTTCCGCCCTAGCTGTTGTTTTCCCCCTCGTGGGTTTTGTTTTCCCTTTTGTGTTAATAAACCCTTCGTGTTGAGAATCCTGTCTGCACTTGAGTTCCTCTTTTGCCAAATCCTGACAGAATGAACCGACCACCAAGGAACTCAGCAGGCAGGCGGCCTCCGAGCTTCAGCGACAGGCGGAGTTCCGGAGGCAATGCTGGACGTCATCCCCCACCGACAGGAAGGGGGTCACCCTCCCATACTCGCCCGAGGGGGAGTGGATCCTCCGCAACTATGCCCGGCTGTGGGAGAGTCTCTCCCAGGAGGAGCCGCAGAGGTCCCCCCCACCTACCCAGCTGCCAATAATCCCAGAGGGTCGTCTCCTGGCCGTCACAACACTGGGGGAACAGGCAGATCCCCCCCCCAGAGTCCTGAGGCGCCTTCCACAGCCAGCAGTCTCCCCAGGAAGCGAGGGAGACGATTGTCGTGGGAGTCAGCTTCAGAGTCGTCGGCGTCAGAGTCTGCCCTGCCTGAGGCCAAACTCCCCCAACCCGTCTCGGTTCCAGCTGTGACCTCTGCACCTCGGCCAAGGAGGAAGAGGAAGAAGGGGTCTTCCGGTCCTGCGACTCTGACTCCTCCTGCAGCGGTGAGCGCTGGCGTGCCCGAGCCAGCAGCGGTGAATAAGAGAACTGTTTTCAAGTCTGCAGTCGTGAGGGTGGAGGAGAGAGCCGCGGCCGACTCTGCAGCAGAAACTCTAATACAGTCTGTCTCATCTCGTAAGGAGATGCCGGTTATTATTGCCGCTAAAGCCTTGTCTGATTATTTGTCTCGTCTTGTCCAGATCCTGCAAGTCCCTACCAGTCCTGTCCTGTCCCCAGACCCTGTCCCCAGAAATCCTGAGCCCGCCGTAGTTAGTGCAGTTCCTTACCCAGTTTCAGTCTCCCCTGTTGCCCCGTGTCCCATAAGTATTGCCCCGTGTCCAGCTGATGTTGTCATGTGTCCTGTTGATGTAGTCCCGTTTCCCAGTGAGGTTGCCCCGTGTCCCGTAAAGGTTGCCCCGTGTCCCGTGAATGTTGCCCCGTGTCCCGTAGATGTCTCCCCGTGTCCTGTTGTCCCCCCGCATCCCGTTGATATAGTCCCCCCGTGTCCCGTTGATGTTGTCGCCCCTCGTCCAGCTGTTGTCGCCCCTCGTCCAGTCGATGTCGCCCCTCGTCCTGTAGATGTTGCCCCGTGTCCTGTGACCTCTCCTGCCAAGTCCTCTGTCAGTTGTCCTGAGACCACTCCCCACCCTAGACCACCCAGACCGGCCCGAACCCCCTGTCGTCAGCCTTTGTCCTGTCCTCCTAAGATTCCTGCCCCACCAACCCACCCTGGTCTGTCCCCCATGAACTTTGTGGTCCCGCCTCCTCCCCTTCCCTGTTTGTTTTTTTTGATCTGCCACCCTAACCCTATAGTTGTGTTTTCATGTTTGCCGTTATTACTATTTGTCATGTCGTGTTGGTTTTTGTCTCTGTCCCAGTCAGTCATGTCCCGCGTTTGTTCCCTTAGGGAGCGTCTGGAAGCCGCTCCTTAAGGGAGGGGTTCTGTCATGGTCCTGCCATGTCCTGACTTTTCTCTAGTCTAGAGGCAGGATCATGACAGACCCGTGTTTTGTGTACAAGCACATGGCCTTGTCTTTGGGCCATGTGCTTGTGTTGTCTCGTTCCCTCGCCCCGCCCTCCTTGTTATCCTAGTCTTGCCGTGATTGTCCTATCTGTGCCACCTGTCGTGTCTTAATTAGTTCCCCTATTTAGATCTCCTAGTATGCTCTGTCTTTTGTCAGTTCATTGTACCTCATATGTGTTCCTACTGGTCAGCCTTGTGAGAGAAGTTTATCCTTGTAACCCCCTTTGAGAAGTCTTTGTGTAACCGTGAGTGTTTGTAGTTAGTGTTTAAGAGTTTATGTCAATCCTGTCCTGTTAAGTTTTTTAGTTTCCGCCCTAGCTGTTGTTTTCCCCCTCGTGGGTTTTGTTTTGCCTTTTGTGTTAATAAACCCTTCGTGTTGAGAATCCTGTCTGCACTTGAATTCCTCCCTTACCAAACCCTGACAGATTCCATCCACCACACATAGATCACCTCTGATGTCCTGAAATATAGGAGATGAAATCGTCAGCCATCCAGTATACATGTTGTCAATGATAACTCAGCATCTTTTTTGGTTTCTTCAGCTATTTGCTTTGACTTTGCATCATTCTCACATGAATGTCAACATCTCCTGTTGTACTCTCATTATTTCTTGTGGGTGCTCATGAGAGTGTATCTGCCAGCACTAAGTATTTGCCAGGCGTATAGACCAAATTGAAGTCGTACCTCTATTTCATCATCAGCCTTTGAATCCTAGGTGTCATTTCATTCAGATTATTTTTTATTATTACAATTAATGGAAGATGATCAGTTTCTGCAGTAAAGGTAGGAAGAACATATACATAGTTATGAAATTTCTCCAGTCCGAAGACTAATCCCAAGCACTCTTTCTCATTTTGTGCACATTGACACTCAGAATAAGTCATGGCCAAGACCATTCTTGGAGGCATCTGCGGACACTTTGGTTTTCTTTGTTGGATCAAAGAATTGTAATACGGCTGCAGAGATAAATGCAGTGGCATGTCCACAAGGTTGGCCCCTAAAAATGAGCTTTGCCCCCCTAAAGCAGCATATTGTAACAAAGTGCATTGAGAGCGGAACAGCGTGATTTTGACTGAAGCAGGGATTTTCTGAAGATCGGATTCTGGATTTCCCTCGTTCTCAGAGTGCTCCATTAACACTCAATCACTGGCACAATTAATGCTGTAACTACAGTCGTTCTAAACTAGTTCTGCCTGCAAGGATTGTACTGCGCACACACACACACACACACACACACACTGACTTGTCAATAAAAATGCTTAGAAACAGAAAAGTTATAGGCAAAATTGCTTTATGTTTTGAAGTAGTCAAAATCCACAGCTTCACTATAGAGAGACGCTGCACAGACAGACATCTGTGTGACTGATTTACTCCTAATCACGCTCTCACTAATTCATTCAAAGTAATGCTTCTCTGTATCTGATTTAATAACCAATAAAATAACTGATTGAAATGTAGCCTACTATTATTTCATCCTTCCAAACAAAATTCGCTCTTCAAAAAGCTGCAGTGACCGATTTAATTTTGAATCGTTTCATGCATACTTAAAGAAAAGAAAGTAACACATTCATTTTTTTTATCATCATCATCATTATTATTAATATTCATTCCTTCATTCATTTGGTCTTATCAGATCATTATTGTTAGAGACAGTTAATGCATTAAAATGAGGACCGCTCAACTCATGTTTAGCAGAAAATTAAACTCTTCATACTCTTCATACTTCAATACAAAACAGTGCTGGACTTTGACAAAGTATTTTAAAAAATGTCTTAATAGTGATTTTCTAATGTCTAATTATAAATCCAACAGCATAAGGTGAAAATAACTACACACACAAGGGAGTGGAAACTTTAAGTAAATAAATGAATCTTTGACAATTATTTCACCATTGATTTGCAGAAGATTTTCTGTGATGTTAATGTTTGACAGTGCTGGGAAGGTTACTCTGGAAATGTTACAGTTTACTCTATTTCGAATGAAATAAGTAGTGTAACTATTTAAATTGGTTTATTAAAGTAATGTAACAGATTACATTTGATTACATTTCTAAATTGTACATTTTTTCAACTTATTCATGTTCAAAAATGTAAAGCAGGCAGGGTTGAGCTTACTGATTATTATTAAGACTTTCAAAAGCATTCATCTCTTAAATTAAGATTATAATAATTTATCATCTACCACAAAATCACACTTTAGCACCTTGTTTTTTTACTTTGAGATCTGATTCTGATTAAATTCTGATCATTATGGTTAAATAGATGATTAAAATCATAAAAACAAATAGTTTAATAGCTATGATACTGTTTTTAAAATCAAATTTTGTCACAGCTAACAATGCCTTGGGAGGAAAAACCAGTTGATCTTAAAGCATATGCATAAACCCAAATAGAAAATAAAACTCTGTCTTTATTCATCTTAACAACACAACATCAGTTTGTCTTTTCTTCTTTCTTAATTGCCATGTATCCAACATATATTCACTGAACACAGTGTCATCTAGTGTCTTCCTAGAGTAACATTCACAATCACTTGATATCATCACACTGCGCTCTGAACTTCTGTTTTCCTCCAGACGCGCTCGATATTATAAATGCTACAAAACATAAACAGACTCTTGAAGCTCAGAGTGAGAAAACTTTATTGATAAAGGCAAGAAAATACAGAAGACAAATGAATAGTACAGTGAGATCAGAGTCTTATCTGAGAGAAATATAATCAACAAGCTTTTAAACTGCATCTGTACAATAAAAAACATTATTAGACAATTACATTTTAAAAGCCCTTAAACCCTGAATCAAATATGAAAACCTGATATAATGAATAATACAAGCAAAGCAACTTTTGGAAATCTATATTAATATGACAAACCACACAAAACACACTTGAAGAAGTTTTAAAGTTCAGCGTCTCCTTCAGATTTCAATTCCTGTCAAGAACATGCACCTGATTTGTGAATCTGTGTTTGATCTTGATCAGCTCTTCTGGATCTGATGTCATAAACCAGAAAAATGACAGTAGCCACACCCACCAGAGCAGAGAGGACCAATCGGATCACAGCTTCAGTAGACCCACAGCATTGGACAGAGTCTGAGGAATAAAAACACCAAACTGAGATCAGATCAGTCAATAAACATTAATATCAAGAATATTTGAAGAACAGGACACATGATCTCTACTCACCAGAGACAGAAACACTGAAAGCTTTTAATGACTGGTTTAGATTTAAATGTTTTGGTCCTAAATGTAGTAAATAACGTCCAGCATGTTCAGTTGAGATGTTAGTGATGGTCAGAGATCCAGTTTGATTGTCCAGCTTCAGTCTGTCTCTGAATCTCCCGTCAAGAGCATCATCAAATACAGAGAGTCCATCATCCCATCTACTGATCTCAGCTAATAAAGTGATTTCAGCTCCAAACCTCCACTTTATCGTAACAGCATTCATTATTTCAGTAAGATCAGAGTTCAGAGTGACTGAATCTCCCTTCTTCACTGATATTTCTTCTGTATCACCAAACACACAGAGAACAAGCAGAAAGAGGGTTTGTCACAAGTTAGTACTGTAAAAAAATACTTTATAATTGTTTATGTAAGAAATTAGTTTAGAAATGTAATTTTAAAATAATAATGTAAAACAAAAGAACAGACAAAAAATATTGTATCTGGTGATAAAAAAAAAAAAAAAGGTGTAACAAATATTTAATTTACCATTGACAGCATTGAGAAAGAACGTTTTCCTCATTCTGCTCCTACGGTCGATCGCGAGTTCATAGACTCCAGCATGTTCAGTTGTGATGCTAGTGATGGTCAGAGATCCAGTTTGATCGTCCACCTTCAGTCTGTCTCTGAATATCCCATCAAGAGCATCATAAAATACAGTGAATCCATCATCCCATTTATAGATTTCAGCTATTAAACTGTCTTCAAACCCCCACTCAATCGGATCATAATCTCTTTCAGTATGATCATAGTTCAGAGTGACTGAATCTCCCTCCTTCAATAATATTTCATCTGTATCACCAAACACACAGAGAACAAACAGAAACAGGGTTCATTACAGATTGAGAGTGATATTTAATGGTTTACTAAAGTAAATAGTTTGAAGTTTTAATCTGAAATGAATGACATCATAAAGGAACAGAAATGGTGTTTGGATTAATAACTGTATCTTTTGCTGATTCTGTAAGGATCATCAGAATCAGAAACATCCAGCCTGATCTCACGGCAATTCCTACATATTTTATGAGTTGCATAATTCGTTTAAATTTGTACGAATCACTTACACTGGGGTTTAGAAAAATCTAGAAAAAGAATTAGCCACTTCGTAAAATACTTATGAAATGGTCGTGAGATATAAATATAAAACAGCTGAAACAATTATTTAACCCACCATAGACACGGAGCCAGAAACTCTCGCTCACAGTGTTGGTCTCTACTTCATAATATCCAGTGTGTTCAGTTGTGATGTTTGTGATGGTCAGAGATCCAGTTTGATCGTCCAGCTTCAGTCTGTCTCTGAATCTCCCGTCAAGAACATCATCATATACAGAGACACTGTCGGCCGTCACATTGACTACAGCGATTAGACCATATTCACACTCCCACTGAATCAGATCATTATTCATCATTTCAGAAAGACCAGAGTTTAGAGTGACTGACTGTCCAATTTTCACGTACTTAATTTCACCAAACACACCTGAAGAACAGAGCTTTTTTTAAAGATATATAACACTTTCCTCTCATTATGATGGTTTAATCAAACTTGTAGAGTCATTAAAAACAAATCCTCAAACAAATCTCCTCCAGACATCACTTTTGGTCACACTTTTACTTTAATCTTTAATGTCAATCTAACACTGTCGGGTATTTAAGCTTCATATTTATTTTATTTTATCATTCCATAATAGACCTGAATTTAGATCTGAATTTAAACTTGATCTCACCACAGTTCACTTATTTCTATATGAGAATAAGTGAATATTAAACCTCTCAAACTAAATTATCCAGTATTTTATTACATGCTACCAGAACAGAAGCAACTGACGCCATAAAAAAATAATTTAAACTCACCAACCAGACGCCAGAAACACAAACAGAACCAGAATCTGTGAAACATCTTCATTGATTTCAGTTCACAAATATGAAGACAAACTCCTCAGAACTGGTTCAGTAATAAAATGACAGATGAGCTGATGAGAGACTGATCTGTAGTAAAGTCACGAGAAACTCTGCTGTCAACTGAAATAACTGCACAACTAGAAGTGTTAAACCGTGTCCTCCAGCTCAATTCTTGCTTATTTATTCACACTATCTTTGTCGCGTTTAGCTCCAGTCTCCCTCAACTTCCTGTTGATCAGTGATGTTAGTTACACAGAAATAAACTGAATCATGACATGATCAGAGACTAGAGAAGATACGAGTGTTTAAAGCAGTGTTTGATCGGCTTGATGTCAGGTGTGAGAGGATAACAAAGCCAACCTTTTGTCTTATTTTATTCTGGCTAAAGAAGTATACATAAAACCTCTATTCACATCTTTGTTTCCCACACGTTAATGTAATATAAACTATCGCTCTTTCCTCTGTTATTAATCAGATGCAGGACAGACTTCTGTTCTTCTTCCCACCAGAGTCCAGTTCATAATACAGGATCAGGAACAAAATAAAATCATAACTTTACTCTTAATAAATTACTCAGAGACTTGTTTAAAAGACGTTAAACACATCACCATATGAAATGGTTTCACTTTTTTCAAACAATAACTCATAAGAAAATGATAACTAAAAGTAAATAGCATAAAGTCTTCAGCCGAGATGCAGAAATGAATGTGTTCAAATCATAACATTATATAGTCACAAAAACAACACGTCCTTTTTTCATGATTTTTTTTGGGTGAACACACTCACACATCCGCATACACACACTCATAGACAGGTTGCTATGGAAACAGGAAGTATGACATTTCATTTCCGTAGCAACCTCTATTAGAACACATTCATATGAAGTAATTTCTTCTGTTTTTCTTTCATTAAAGCAAATTAATCCATCTCTAGTTTTAATCTTAACCCATTACAACATCTTAAACGTGTAGGGAAAGCAAATAACTATTTCTGAACTAAACTGCATAGCATCATTTCTATTTTGATAAGATAAATCATATTACAATACAGCTTTTAGAAAGAAAGTCCATACTGTAACGTAGTTGTACAATACACTTCCTTGAACAATCATAATTCAGCTAGCAAGAGGCAGGCATACGTGACAGTTTTAACTGTTGAGCAAATTCTAACATCATGCATTTCTTTTTTCTTATTACAATTTTTTATTTACCTGGTTCATTATCACAGTTATCAAGTGACAGATGATTGTGAATATTGTGAATGGGAAATCTCATTCTTAAATAATCTACAGATTTTGGTAGATGAGACATCCCATTTTAAGATTTCCTTATTTACAATATTTCCTCATATTCCTAATTTTCCAATATTTTCCAATATTTTTTTCTGTTCCTTTTAAGGTAGCCTTTTTCTTTTCTTTATAATAAAGTTTTTTCTAAGTCATACTTATTTGTCCTTTTAATACGTGATCCTTTCCCATCCCTTGGGAATAAAGGCATTCTTGTTCCAAGAAAATCCTCCTTCTCATGTCCTCTCATCCCTAGATAAGGGTGACTGGAGAACCTGGTCATTATTCAATCCTGAAATAATCCTAATGGTTTAAGAACATATAGGTTCTCCCAAATCGACCTGGAAGACATCAAAGTCTGGTCCTTTGCCCCTGGTCGGCTACCTGGCCATCTGCTGGAAGGGGCGCAAAATTGCAGAATTAAATATATATAAAAAAAGTTAATTAAATGTATGTATCGTATTATGAAAGCTGTGCACACGCAGTACACTTTTACTGTGCACTGTCCATACACTGCTTGTATTTGTCCATTTCTTTTACTAGATTTAAAATCCTAAAAAACACTGACAGGCAGCTGTCAAACTCACTCGCATTGCTCAGCAACCGGGAGTGGCGCGAAAACATCTGACAACAGTTTTAGCGCTTTAAATGATGGGGTAAAAGACCCCCCTTGGCAGTTGTAGGCTATAAATGATCATATATATATATATATATATATATATATATATATATATATATATATATATATATATATATATATATATATATAATCTTTTATGATGAAAAGAACACCCAAGCCATCGGGATTGGCTTTCCGAAAACGAAGGAAGGAGGAGGAAGAAAAGTCCAAAGCAGAGGTAACTTATGTAGATTATATCATCAAGCTCACAGCCTACCTAGAGGAGATAAAGACGAGGATGACCAACAACTTTTTACACCTTAACAGTAAATAAAATGCATTATTATTATTATTATTATTATTATATCAATTTACCAAAGGAACTTTTTGCGGTAGGCTATGAGCTAACAGCAACAACATGCTGTGTTACAGCAGTGGAGTAGTCTACGTGATACGCAGGTATACGCCTGTGGAGTTGTTTTTTCCGGGGACGGGGGGGCTCTCTCGCCTTGGGCACCAAACAACCTAGAGCCGGCCCTGCTTTGTCCTACAGACCATACATGAACAAAAAACTATACCATCCCAAGTGCAACTGCACCACTCTCCAAAATTCCCAGATACTTTATAGGAGTCAATCCGTAATTTTGAGAGTCCTGGCCGACAATTCTCACAATTTAGTACTCCCGATATCTCCGTTTGAGTCTGTGTTTGCATCATTCATTCTGCGTCCATGTCCTTCTTCTCGTCACAAAACGATAGACTCTGCAGGGCACATTGCTGATTGCATAACACACAGCAAAACAGTCGTACCGTTACTTCTATGGCTTTGGCATATGTTCCCTCAAAGCCAAGAAACCTTTTCATTTCTGATTCTAACTATTTTGGTCAATGATGGATTTTATCTTCTCAATTCAATTCAATTCAATTAAATTCAAGTTTATTTGTATAGTGCTTTTTACGATACAAATTGTTACAAAGCAACTTTACAGAAAATTATGTTTCTACAATATTTAGTAGTAGCTAGTAGTTTGTGCACATTTGACAGGATTTTAGAAAAAATTAAAATAATAATAATAATACAAGACGTAGTCAGCTAGACGATGAACTATCAATATTATTAATTAAGTTATTATATGATTCAGTCACACATTTAGCAATAATTGTTAGTTCTGTTTGTTGATTCAGGGTTAGCATCATCTGAGGTCCTCTGAGGGTCAGCATCATCTCTTCTCAGGTGTTCTGGATCCAGACTGGAGCTTGTGTAAATCCTAGTTACCACGGGATGAAGATCCCAGCAGAAACAGAGAAACACATAGAGACATCATTAGCATAGCTGCTGATCCAACAAAGTAAAATTAGTTTAACCCAAGCTAATGAATAAAAATGCACCTTTGATCAGATGCAACTACACTCACAATTAAAAAGATACATTATTCGAATGCTTGGCGAAAGAGATGTGTTTTTAATCTAGATTAAAACAGAGAGAGTGTGTATGAACCCCCGAACATTATCAGGAAGGCTATTCCAGAGTTTGGGAGCCAAATGTGAGAAAGCTCTACCTCCTTTAGTGGACTTTGCTATCCTAGGAACGACCAAAAGTCCAGCGTTTTGTGACCTTAGGGTGCGTGATGGGTTGTAGCGTGGTAGAAGGCTAGTTAGGTACGCAGGAGCTAAACCATTTAGGGCCTTATAGGTAAGTAATGATAATTTGTAACTGATACGGAACTTAATAGGTAGCCAGTGCAGAGACTGTAAAATTGGGGTAATATGATCATATTTCCTTGACCTCGTAAGGACTCTAGCTGCTGCATTTTGGACTACCTGTAGCTTGTTTATTGACGAAGCAGGACAACGACCTACAAGTGCATTACAATAGCCCAGTCTAGAGGTCATAAATGCATGAACTAGCTTTTCTGCATCAGAAACAGATAACATGTTTCATAGCTTGGCAATGTTTCTAAGATGGAAGAATGCAGTTTTTGTAACATTGGAAATATGATTTTCAAAAGAAAATTTGCTGTCTAGTATAACACCCAGATTTCTGACTGTAGAGGAAGAAACAGTACATCCGTCTAGTTGCAGATTGTAATCTACAAGATTCTGTGTAGTGTTTTTTTGGTCCAATAATTAGTATCTCTGTCTTATCCGAATTTAATTGGAGAAAATTATTTGTCATCCAATCTTTTACATTTTTAACACACTCTGTTAGCTTAGATAATTGGGAAGTTTCATCTGGTCTCGTTGAGATATATAGCTGAGTATCATCAGCATAACAGTGGAAGCTAATTCCGTATTTTCTAATAATATTACCAAGGGGCAACATGTATATTGAAAATAGAAGGGGACCTAGGACGGATCCTTGTGGCACTCCATATTTTACTGATGATAAATGAGATGATTTCCCATTTAAGTAAACAAAATGGTAGCGATCGGACAGGTAGGATCTAAACCATCTTAGAGCCTGCCCTTGAATACCTGTATAGTTTTGTAATCGATCTATGAGTATGTCATGATCTATGGTGTCGAACGCAGCACTAAGATCAAGTAATATCTTCTCCATTAATTACTTCTTTACCAAATCCTTATTACTCTGGATTCGGTCATTCTCTAGTTCTACTGTATTGGACCCTGTTATGGCTTTCACCATGCCCAAACCTTCAGAGAACTTACCTACTTTATGCCTTCTTGTTATATTGACTTCGTCACCAACTTCAAACCTCAAATTTTTCATAACTTCCCTTTCTTTCTGGTTCAATATCCATGTCCCAGTCACCTAGGTTTCTATTCTTAACAAACCATTCTTTAACAGATCTAATTGGATTGGTTTTATCTAGTATTATTCTATGTTCTTTGCAGAATTTCTCTACTAGTTTAACACTTATTTTATGTGCACCATCTGCTCTCAGACTTTCCATCGGTCCCTGACACTTTATCCATTCTTTTAAACACTCTACTAACTTTTCTTCGAGTGCTGCCCTTAAAGGCCATATCATGGTTTCAATTTCTTTATGACCTAATTCATCATCTCTCTGAAGTGCTCGCTCAACAGCTGTCACTTCCGCTAACTGTGTGGTCCCCTGAATTTCCTCTTTCTGTCTGATCAGCTGTCCATTAAATTTAACCAAGTATCCTCACTTATCTTTCACTTCCATCAGTGAAATATTTGGGTAAGTGCTTATGGTTCTCATGATACCTAGTAACTTTATCTTTCCTTTTTTGTTTAATTCTTCTCAAATCTAATTGATTGTCTCCTAGAATTAAACTCCATTGATCCCGTCTATGACCATTTTCACGACCCTGGTTCATCACTAGGTTTCTTTTTAACCTAGCCAGCTCTCCAGTCATAGAAAAAAACTTTTGGTTGTTCTTTTGCTTCAGCTTTTAGCTGCAATAATCTTTTACTAACAGCAGTTACTATTTTCTCAGCACTATTTTCATCAGATTGCGTCATCGCTGCTTCTTGCTGGTGTGTCAGAAATGCAATCGAGCATCGCCCTTCTGCACTCCACAGTGTTAAAGTAACTTCCTCTTCTTCTTCAGAGATGTGAACGTAAAGAGGAAGTGTCTCATCTCATCGTTCTAATGCACCACTATTAAGACATATTTTGATTAATTTTAATCTAGCCTGCTCCATTTGCTCAGTCCACTGCCATTTTCCTTCCTTGGTTCCCTGATATAATATTTTTGCCTCTCTAAATATTTCTTGATAGTTCTTTCCAGACACTCCACTAACTACAAGCAACTCCACAACCACACATATAAACTCTCAGAGCAGATCATTAGGGTAGGTGTAGGGTTAGGGTTAGTTGAAAGTGTTACTCTACCAACTGCTAGTTGACATGTGGTTGCAAAGCTACTCACCGCTAGTAGAATGTCCAAAACGGACCACCAAAACAAAGAGCCAACGCAGATTCAAGTGCTCTTACTTATCCTTTGTGGATATCAAAATATCACCAATGTAAACTACTGTATAAGCGGGAATTTCTGATAAGACTTTCAAAATTGCACTTTAAAATTGATTTAGCACAAAGCTTGTGTCATCTTTGATTAATGTCATCTGTTTTCATTACGATTTTTTTAAGGGGATCCGAAGAATCCTATTCTTATATCACCTCTGGATATTCTTTGTTGTTTTTCTTTTACTTTCTCTTTGTTTTGACTCTTTTTCTACACTGACTTTTTTTACTGTCAACTGTTTTTCACTCTGTCTATTCTTGTTTAGGGCCTGCTTTTTAGTCTCTTTGCCATAATATGCTCAATTTATTAAATTATTCTGCACTTTTCTGGATTACCTTAAGGGCCAGATCTTTCTCCAATTTGTCTCTGCTTTTAGATCTACTCTCCGTCTCATAGTGATTATAGGGCTTCTTTTCAAGGCTTGACCGTCTCATTGGGTTTTTAGACCTTTGTGTTTTATTATCTGTTTTTCCCTGTCTGTCTGGATTATTTCTGTCCTTCTGTCAAATCGAATTAGAGCTTTTTCTAATTCTTCAGGAGAGGTCTCTGGGCCATAAAGAAGGAATTATTTTGCTCCTGCTACTGTATGCCACTTTTCTTCAAAGCTTTCCTGTTCAGTTTCTTCTTTATTATTAGGAATTAACCCTTCAAAAACCCTAGCTAATTTTCTGCCTCCATGCAGCCCAAATTCAGCCAAAAAAATGCAAGTCCACTTACTCACCAGATATCTTCATCTGTTCACCATATCTGACTAGTTCACTCACTTTTCCTTTCACTGTAGTATTTTTCAATTTGGCCTTTTTCAAGAGTTTCATCTCCTGATCTTTTCTCATTAATTCTTCCAGAGTTACTTTGGATTCCATTGGAATATCTTAAGTTCATCTTGGAGTATGCACCTGATTTATGGGAGTTATTGGCCTTCTCTGGCCTGGTGTCCCCAAGTGTAATTAATAAGTGCAATTTATCTCAACTGGTTACTCTATTTCTTCCTCTGACTGGTATCTTGACTCAGGAGTTATATCCCTGAAACTGAGCCTTCTCTGTCTCCTCGTTTCTCTGATGGGGGAAGTTATCACATCTCTGTCTGTTCTTGGAACTACACTTTCATCCTCTGTTGAATCCTCTTGATTTTCACTGTCTGAACTGTCACTTTCAAGACCTACATCAGAATAATATTCCTCAAACTGATCATTCCCTAATTAACTCCTAATTATTCCTTCCAACGCAGCTAGAGCATCTCTGTTCCCCTCTCGGCGGGGCATAAAACTGGGGGCTATCGATCCGCGTTCGGACCCTTCCCCAGGATCTATTTGATCACCCTGATCATGGTGAAGCTTTTGTGGATACCCAAAGCGTGGTATAAAGTCAAAGAAATACTTTTCAGCAGCCGTTTTTCCAGATTTGTTCCGCGTTGGGTAGGCCTTGGCGAAACGAGTAAAATGATCTACAAGAACCAAGATATACTCGTAGCCACCCTTACTCGGTTCAAGATGCAGATAATCAACAGACAGTAGTTCAAATGGTACACTTGTTGTAATTGAGCCCATTGGTGCCTTTTCAGGAACAGCAGGCCGCTTTTGTTTAATACATGGGCACTGGTGTATGACATAATCTTCTATGTCGCTGCATGAAAGGCCAAAAAAATCTTTGCCTTGCCAGGTGGGTAACTTTGTCAGCGCCGACATGCCCCATGTCATCATGAACGTGTTTGAGCAAAAGAAACTTCAGAGAATCAGGGAGAACCAGCTGTCTGTGTTGTCCGGTTTGTCTGTATAAAATTTCCTGTTCAAGTCGAAGTTTATTACATTCGTGTATTAGTCGTCGTGTGGTGGGTCCCATTTGTCTCTTGTCTTTGTCATTGGGGTTCCATCCTTTCTCTTTCAATCCAATCACGTCAACGATGGAAGCATCTCCTTTTTGGGCAGCTCAAATGTCTTCTGGAGGATACAAGGGTATACTGGCTGGAAGCATGTTATCATCAGTGGAGCCCAGCTGAAGAGCCGCGTCCCACTGTACTTCTCTTTCTCTCTGGGCTTTATCTCCCTGCCATATGGCAGACACAACATCTGGAGGTAAAACCTCAGAGTACTCTCTGATGTGGTCCTGGAGCTTCACTGGGAACCGTGACAGGGTGTCAGCGTCAGTGTTTGTCTTGCCTGGTCTATATTTTATGGTAAAATTAAAGTCGGCCAATTCACCCACCCAACGATGCCCAACAGCACTCAACTTGGCGGTACTCAGGATATAGGTAAGGGGATTATTATCTGTGAATACGGTGAACGTGGGTGCGTAGTAAAGGTAATCCCGGAACTTATCGCAAATGGCCCACTTTAAGGCAAGGAACTCAAGCTTGTTAGAATGGAGGTGATAATTCTTCTCAGCTGGTGTGAGTGTCCTCGAGCCATAGGTGATAACGCGTAGTTTACCCCCTTGTTCCCGATAGAGTACCGCCCCCAGACCTTCATTGGATGCGTCGGTGTGAAGGACAAAAGGTAAATTAAAGTCTGGGTATACCAAGATGGGAAAGGTGGTAAACATGTCGACAAGGGAAGCAACCACAGCACGGTGTTCAGGGGTCCACTGGACTGGTGTCTTGGATGGCAGCTGACCCTTTTTTATACTTTGATTAGTTGTCCTAGTATCGACAGATTTCTCTCCAGACGCCTCGGGACTCTCTTGAAGCTTAAACAGTGGTCGGGCTATTCGGGAAAAATCCTGAATGAAGGACCGATAGTAGCCCAAAAATCCCAAAAGAGCTCTTACTTCTCCAACATTCTTTGGTTCCCGCTCCTTCCATTGCATCACTGCTTCCAAGTCCTTGGGATCGATTTGAATGCCTTCACTTGTAACTAGGCGCCCAACATACCGCACTTGCCATTTAAATAACTCACACTTCTTTGGTCGTAATTTTACACCATGCTCCCGTAAGCGGCAAAAGACTCTCTTCAAATCTTTGACGTGGTCCTGAAAGGATTTGGAAAAGCAGAGAACATCGTCTAAGTAGGGAAAACAGCATTCATCCCTCAGACCACTCAACACACCTTCCATACATCTTTGGAAAGCCGCCGGCGCATTGGAAAGGCCAAAAGGAAGACGGATTCACTCATACAATCCCCAAGGCGTGCTGAAAGCTGTCAGGTGCCTGGAGTTCTCCTCAACAAAGCCCTGGTGATATGCACTGCCCTGGTCTGTGAGTGTTTAGGTGTTTTGACCTTTTCTCGGGGCTCATCACTGCTTAGGATCACTGGCTGCCCCTCTCCAGCGACCTCTTCCCATTTCCCAACAACCTTCGTTGGAGACTTCGATGTCCTGCCTGGCCACAAACAAAGCAGTGAACACAGTTGGTATTGTTTTTTTGTACACAGTCATTGCACGTTGTGTGCAGTCAGTAGGTGAGCGGCAGTCTTTCAGCTTCACAGCCTCAGTGGGGGTGGACATCTGGGCTAGATGCTTGGTTAGAGAAGAAACTTGAGCAGTTAATTCTTTGATCGCATCACGGTTTGCTTGCAACTCAGCATCAACTTTTGTTGGGGTGTTCAGTTCACTTTGGGAGTGCTGGGCTGCGTTTACAGTAACTGGTCTGCTTTTACCTACTGAACCCAGTCTTTTCAATCGCCCTTCTTCTTCAGCTGTTGATTTTGTTATTTCTTCCAAGAGCAAGTCGTCACTAACCTGCATGTCTGAGAGAAAAGGTTTAAGATCACGTCTGACATGGCTGTTCCTCTCATTTAACCCCAGGTAAAATGTGTGAATGAAAGTGCCCTGAACAAGCTCTTTGTTATAGCTAAAACCTACACCAGGTTGTTGTGACTCAAAAAGAACACGCTGCTTCAGGCCCATTATTCGGTAAATAAACTGTTGTGAGCTTTCTTTGTCATTTTGTCTAGCACTAGTTAGCTCTTGAAAAAGTTCAGTTACATTTTTGTCTCTAATGTGGGAGCGCAGAAATCTTTTCAACTCATCAGTAGTGAGGTCATCCTTATTAACCAACATCTCTCTGAATGTACCAGGTTTTTTTTATCTTAAGGACTGCTCTGATAATCTCAGACTCACTGAAACCCTCCTGCAACCCTTGATCCATTTGCTTACAGAGACAATTGAAAGACATGTCACAGCCTGTATCACAAATTTGACCACCATGCAACTTTAACTCTCTAAGCTGAAACATCAGACAATCTTACAACATGGTCAGAAATGTTAGATGAGTTCATCCTACCCAAAGGAGCAGCACCAATTTGGTCTGGCATACCAGGCTTTGATGAGGTGACTTCTCTGGTAAGTGCATAGGTGTCTCTGCCCTGAAATGGTAAGTGCATGTCAGTCTCTCTGTTCATGCGTAACGATTGTGTGTGAGTGTCTCTGTCCATGTGTAACGGTTGTGTGCAAACTTCTCCATCGTCATCAGTTGGAGTGTGACCCTGTTGCTGTGTTGGTGAATCTCCCATCAAGACAGGTGCCACATTACCCGATTCAGTGGCTCTGGTTCCTGGAGCTGATAGCATGTCATTAAGTAGGTCAGAAAGGAGGAGAAGTTGAGTCATGCCCTCATCTTCTGCAGCTTTTAACTCATCACTTCTGATGTAGTCAACAATTAAGTCATAAAGTTCGGGTTCACTTAGATCTGCTACATGGTAAGTTTTACGACCCTCATCTACCGAACTTGCAACAGTCTGCAGCTGACTAAAACTCAAATCTGAAAGCTTCTTTTGGATCTTGAAGAGCAGCACTCGCCGTGGGCTTAAAGTAGTCATGCTGATGCATCACCTGTGGCAGTTGTTCTCTGGGTGACACTTGGCGAAGTAGTCTTCCCTGAAACACTGGGTGCAGGATTACCACGTTACTATGACAGCCGTCCCAGGCGAGATGTGCTAATCCCGGACGCAGCCCCCAATTGTTACCGGCCTCAGACCTAGGGGATATCTGGGCTGGCAGCAAAGGACACACAGGCAGTGAAGCACTGTGTATCTGTGAAAACACTGTGAATAAATAAAGAGACAGACAAAATGAGTGTCGTTCCTTTGGTGCGTCAGTTTACTTCTGAGATCTTAAAACTTTAGTAATTGTGAACACTTCTTTAGTTACATAAAAAAATAACTTCATCTGCACATTAACTTATGGTGTACACATAAGATATATGAATACATACACACCTGCATTCCATAGCCTGTTTCACACAAGGGCAATATATAATTTACATATTATGTGGAAAGAAGGGTGTGTACAAAATAAATCAATAAAGATTCACATAAATGTCACTCTCATTACTAGAAATTAGGGATGGGCATGATTAATCGACGATCGATAATTGATCGTTAAGATTTTCCTCGATCATGTTAATTTGTTATCGATTAATCTAAAGCATTTTTGTTTATCTAATGCAGGTTGCGTTGCGTAGTGCGAGTCTTGAAGCAATTAAATGAATTTCACTGTGTGGCAGCAATTAAATATTTTACCACCAGGGTGCAATATTTGACACCCTACTCGGTTATCTGTGATCTTCCGTTTTGATTTAAAAGAATAATCATGAAGATGTCACGGCGAAGTGTGGCGTGGGACCATTTTGATTTAAAAAGTGAACTAGTTAACTGCAAACATTGCGATGGGGTGTTTAAGTACAACTCGGCCACGACTCAAATGATGTACCTGTGCATCCCGGCAACGTCAGTTCCCTCAGAGTGGGTGTTTTCGGCGGCTGGACTGACGGTCACCATGGTTGCGGTCGCGTCTGACACCAGATCATATCAATATGCTTATACGGTATTTCTCAACAAAAATCTGTATACTCGTGCAGAAGTTGTATGCTAGTTACTAAAGTTAGTTATTTTTCATTAGGCTTTAAGTAGCATAATTCGTTACATTAGGAAGGCTAATATCTGGCCTTTTCTTCTGGCTTGGATAGTTTTGAGTTACATTTTGACAAAATCTGTCAGATCTAAGTATTATAATGTTTTTTTTTATGTTATTGTTTAACATGATTCTTTTATCATTATTATTATTTTGGAACAAATGAGGTCTCTGTTTAAGAACGCCTGCTAGCAGCTGCAGGTTCCGCTGCTTTAGAGCACTGCATATGCAAGCGGATATGTGTTCGGTTTGCCTGAACATAGTTTAACTGTCTGTCACAAGTTGATCTTGTAATAAAGGTCTCACCGAGGAAAAACACGCTGTATTTTTGTATTCATTGCATTTTTTAATTATAAAAATTAAATAATTAATTATATTATAAAAATATTAATGATTAATCGATAGTCGATCGTTAATTCTCCCGACGATCGACTAAGAAAATTTAATCGAATGCCCATCCCTACTAGAAATATGACAAATGTGTCCCTTAAACACACCGAATGTATAAACTAAAATCCAACACCATTTTACATACACCACTTCACCCAGATTGACTCGTGTCATTAAGCGTGTGTGCAAAGCACTCAAAATGGCGATTGAATTGTTAATGCAACAGATATACTCAACTACTCAATTAAAACACAAAAATAACACACACCTTTGCACTGCCAATGCACTCAAACATCACCACAAAAATTTACTAAACAATAAATCGTTTGCATTTAAGACCCTCGAGTTAATTCAATTTGTATAAAACACATTAGAGCATGACAAAGTTACTCAAAACACTTCACAATTACGTTCCTAAACCTTCCTATAGTCATGTGAACAATCAGAAGAATGTTTAAAGTGCATATTATTTTACCTGTGAATAAATAAAGAGACAGACAAAATGAGTGTTGTTCCTTTGGTGCGTCAGTTTACTTCTGAGATCGCACCCGGGAAAAAGCTAGTCTCTATAGTGTGCTTCACAGAGCGCTCAAGCGCCATCCGCTGGCGTGGCGGTGAACTGATTCTGAACTATTGGTGTTCACATTAAAAAAAAAAAATAGGGAGGTATCAGTTTTCAATTAATTATTGAATAAACATTTTAACACCCTTTACACTCACACTTTATGTTGTCATTCAGATGCCAACCCAAAGCAGCGTACGGGATCAAAGTGCATTGAGAGCGGAACAGTGTGATTTTGACTGAAGCAGGGATTTTCTGAAGATCGGATTCTGGATTTCCCTTGTTCTCAGAGTGCTCCAGTAACACTCAATCACTGGGACAATTAATGCTGTTACTACAGACGTTCTAAACTACAGTAGTTCTGCCTACAAGGATTGTACTGCACACACACACACACACACACACACACGTACAGACACATAACGGATCACTCACACACACAAACAAATTGTTAACGCTGCCCCATCATTTGTCAATAAAAATGCTTAGAAACAGAAACGTTATAGCTGAAATTTCTTTATGTTTTGAAGTAGTCAAAATCCACAGCTTCACTATAGAGTGAATCACGCTCTCACGAATGCATTCAAAGTAATGTCATTTTACTCTGCTTCTCTATATCTGATTTAATAACCCATTAAATAACTGATTGAAATGTAGCCTACTATTATTTCATCCTTCCAAACAAAATTCGCTCTTCAAAAAGCTGCAGTGACCGATTTAATTTTGAATTGTTTCATGCATACTTAAAGAAAAGAAAGTAACACATTCATTTTTTTTTTATAATCATCATCATCATCTTCAATATTATTAATATTCATTCCTTCATTCATTTGGTCTAATCAGATCATTATTGTTATAGACAGTTAATACATTAAAATGAGGACAGCTCAACTCACATTTTGCAGAAAATTAAACTCTTCATACTTCAATACAAAACAGTGCTGGACTTTGACAAAGTATTTTTATTAAATGTCTTAACAGTAATTTTTTTAAATTCTAAATCCAACAGCATAAGGTGAAAATAACTACACGCAAGGGAGTGGAAACTGATTGAATACTTGAATCTTTGACAATTATTTCACCATTGATTTGCAGAAGATTTTCTGGGATGTTACTGTTAGACAGTGCTGGGAAGGTTACTCTGGAAATGTTACAGGTTACTCTATTTCAAATGTAATAAGTAGTGGAACTATTTTAATTGGTTTATTAAAGTAATGTAACAGATTACATTTGATTACATTTCTAAACTGTAAATATTTTCAACTCATTCGTTTTCAAAAATGGCAGAATTAAGCTTACAGTAGAACTCAACACTGATTTTCAACAAGACTTTCAAAAGCATTCATCACTTAAATTAAGATTATAATCATTTATCATCAGTGAGAAAACTTTATTGATAAAGGCAAGCAAATACAGATGACAAATGAATAGTACAGTGAGATCAGAGTCTTATCTGAGAGAAATATAATCAACAAGCTTTTAAACTGCATCTGTACAATAAAAACATTATTACACAATTACATTTTAAAAGCCCTTAAACCCTGAATCAAATATGAAAGCCTGATATAATGAATAATACAAGCAAAGCAACTTTTAGTTATCTATATTAATATGACAAACCACACAAAACACACTTAAAGTGGTTTTAGAGTTCAGCGTCTCCTTCTGATTTCAATACCTGAGAATGATGAACATATAAAGCCATAAATTAAAGCTGCAGTAGGTAACTTTTGTAAATATATATTTTTTACACATTTGTTAAACCTGTCATTATGTCCTGACAGTAGAATATGAGACAGATAATCTGTGAAAAAAATCAAGCTCCTCTGGCTCCTCCCAGTGTCCTATTGCCATTTGCAGTTACAGACCGCTCCCAGTAAGAAACAACCAATCAGAGCTGCGGTCCGTAACTTTGTTTGTGTTCAAAATGTATATAATAAGTGAGTACACCATGAATTCATTTTCCAATCCGTGTTTTTAGCTTGTCCTGAATCACTAGGGTGCACCTATAATAAGTGTTTATATTCGAACTATTTTAGATTGCTTCGGGGGTACCGCGGCGGAGTAACCCAGTACCTTTGTGATCCTTCATAGACATAAACAGAGAGAAGTAGCTCCGGCTACAATGTTCTTCCGCAAGACGCAAGCAGTTCTGTTTATTAACCGCTAGAGCGTCAAAAGTTACCTACCGCAGCTTTAATAAATGAACAAAGATTTATAAATGCAACATCTTTTTTTGTGTGTGTGTGTGTGAAATGACATCATCACTGATCTAACTGATGTGTGAACCAGTGTTTGATCTTGTGTCTTATCTGAGTCTGGATCTGATGTCATAAACCAGAAGAATGACAGTAGCCACGCCCACCAGAGCAGAGAGGACCAATCGGATCACAGCTTCAGTAGAACCACAGCAGTGGACAAAGTCTGAGGAATAAAACACCAAACTGAGATCAGATCATTTACATTTAATCATTTAGCAGACGCTTTTATCCAAAGCGACTTACAACTGAGAACAATAGAAGCAGTCAGGTCAACAAGAGAACAACAACAGAATACAAGTGCCATGACAAGTCTCAGTTAGTCTAGTATAGAACGCATAGCCAGGTGTATTTAATATTTTTTTTTTATTTTTTTTATTTTTTTAAATGAAAAAGACAAGAAGAGGAAAAGTACTGGTGTTAGTAGGTTAAGTGCAGGCAAAAAAGATGAGTCTTTAGATGTTTCTTGAAAGTGAGTAAAGACTCCGCTGTACGAATTGAGATTGGGAGGTCATTCCACCAGCTGGGCACAGTCCAGGAAAAGGTCCGTGAGAGTGATTTTGAATTTCTTTGGGATGGCACCACAAGGCGTTGTTCACTTGCAGAGCGCAAGCTTCTGGAGGGCACATAGGATTTAACCAGTGAGTTTAGGTAAGTTGGTGCCGTGCCAGTGGTTGTCTTGTAGGCAAGCATCAGTACCTTGAATTTGATGCGAGCAGCTACTGGTAGCCAGTGTAACCTGATGAGGAGGGGAGTAACATGAGCTTTTTTTGGCTCATTGAAGACAACCCTCTCTGCTGCATTCTGGATCATATGCAGAGGCTTGACAGTACATGCAGGAAGGCCCGCCAGGAGAGCATTACAATTGTCCAGTCTGGAGAGAACAAAAGCTTGGACAAGAAGTTGGGTTGCTTGCTCTGACAGGAAGGGTCTAATCTTCCTAATGTTGTATAAGGCAAACCTGCAGGACCGGGTCGTTGTAGCAATGTGGTCAGTGAAGCTTAACTGATGATCCATCACAACTCCTAGGTTTCTGGCTGTCCTTGAAGGAGTTATGGTTGACGAGCCCAGCTGTATAGAGAAGTTGTGATGAATCAATGGGTTAGCTGGAATCACCAGTAGTTCAGTTTTAGTAAGGTTAAGCTGAAGGTGATGGTCATTCATCCAGCGGGAAATGTCACTCAGACAGGCTGAAATGCGAGCAGCTACCGTCGGGTCATCAGGCTGGAATGAGAAGTAGAGTTGGGTGTCATCAGCATAGCAGTGATAAGAAAAGCCATGCTTCTGAATGACAGATCCTAAAGATGTCATGTAGATGGAGAAGAGAAGTGGTCCAAGTACTGAGCCCTGAGGAACCCCAGTAGCAAGGTGGTGTGACTTTGAAACATCACCCCTCCAAGACACACTGAAGGATCTGTCAGAGAGGTAGGACTTAACCCACAGGAGAGCAATTCCAGAGATCCCCATCTTTCTGAGGGTGGACAGGAGAATCTGGTGATTAACAGTGTCAAAAGCAGCAGACAGGTCCAGTAAGATGAGTACCGAGGATTTTGAAGCTGCTCTTGCTAGTCGCAGGGCTTCAGTAACCGAGAGCAGAGCAGTCTCAGTTGAGTGGCCACTTTTGAAGCCAGATTGGTTGCTGTCCAGGAGGTTGTTCTGTCCAAGGAACATAGAAAGCTGGTTGAACACAGCCCGCTCAAGTGTCTTTGCAATGAATGGAAGAAGGGATACCGGTCTGTAGTTTTCAAGAAGCGCTGGATTTAGAGATGGTTTCTTGAGCAGTGGGCTTACCCGAGCCTGCTTGAATGCTAAGGGAAATGTTCCAGATTGAAGAGAGGAGTTGATAATGTGAGTAAGTGAAGGTATGACTGAAGAAGAGATCGCTTGAAGGAGGTGAGTGGGGATAGGATCAAGTGGACAAGTAGTAGGATGATTGGACAGGATAATTTTGGAGACGTCCATCTCTGAGAGTGGGGAGAAGGAGGATAAAGAGTGTGCATCAGTCATTGTGAAGTTTTCCTCAGTCTGTGGTGTGGAGAATTGTTCACTGATGGATCTCGTCTTATTTGTGAAGAAAGTTGCAAAGTCGTCCGCTGTAAGAGTCGATGGAGGAGGTGGAGGCGGCGGATTAAGAAGAAGAGAAAGTCTTGAATAGTGTCCGAGCGTCACAGCAGCTGTTAATTTTGTTGTGGTAGTAGGATGTTTTAGCTGTTAAGACCTTTGCAGAGAAGGAAGAGAGGAGTGATTGATACACACTGAGGTCCGTAGAGTTTTTAGATTTCTGCCATTTCCTCTCTGCAGCCCTGAGTTTAGAGCGATGTTCACGGAGAACCTCGGACAGCCAGGGGGCAGATGGGGCAGTGCGTGCTGGTCTAGACAACAGTGGGCAAAAGTTGTCCAAGCAAGATGTTAAAGTGGAGCAAAGGGTGTCCGTAGCACTGTTCGTGTCCAGAGCAGAAAACAGAGAATGGTGGAAGAGAGGATGAAACCATAGCAGATAGGCGAGATGGAGAGAGTGAGCGTAGGTTCCGTCGAAAGGTGACCTGCGTTGGAGTGTGTGCCACTTCAGGAGTAAGTGCTAGGTTAGCAGTAATGAGGAAGTGGTCTGAGGTGTGCAGTGGAGCAACTGAAGAGGTCTCCACAGAGCAACCACGCGTGTAGATGAGGTCAAGTTGGTTGCCCGATTTGTGAGTCGCTGTAGCGGACATGAGCTTGAGATCAAATGAGGTGAGCAGAGTTTTGAAGTCAGCAGCCTGGGGTTTATCTAAGTGGATGTTGAAGTCGCCAAGCAGTACCAGAGGAGTACCATCTTCAGGAAAGTTTGATAGCAGCACATCCAACTCCTCCAAGAAGTTTCCCAGTTGACCTGGAGGACGATAAATGACCACAAAGTGGATTTTAACAGGGTGGGTTACAGTAATGGCATGTGATTCAAATGAACCAGTACCCGTAGGTGATGGCTGAAGTTCAAATTTCCATTCTTTGGATATAAGGAGACCCGTACCTCCACCCCTCCCAGTGGTACGAGGAGTGTGGGAACAAGTGAAATTAGTAGAGAGGGCTGCAGGGGTGGCAGTATCTTCAGGTTTGATCCAAGTCTCTGTCAGTGCCATGAGGTTGAGACCGGAATGGGTAGCAATAGAGGAAATGAAGTCTGCTTTGTTAACTGCAGACTGGCAGTTCCAGAGACCAACTGGAATAGAGAGCATAGTAGTAGAGGTCAGAGGGACATGGCATAGGTTTGTCAGACAGGCCTTCCTGCGACGTACATAGCGTGCTCTCCGAGTGTTAGTAGTGATAGTAGAGATCTGAAAGCACATAGTGACTACAAGTGTAAGATATATTTGAGAGCAAACTATACAAAGAGTGCAAAAAAAAAAAGAGAAAAGCAATACTCAGGTGCCCTGTCGGTGTCCTTGCTCAGAGGAGTCGCGCAGGTAGAGTCGATTGTCTTTACACTCGTCGGTCTTCACACGAGGAGGCTTCACACGAGGGTTGCCGCGACCGCTGCCGCGGTGAAACCTAGTGCTTTGTATTAGCCTGATTACCTGTGATTGAAGTCAGCTGGACACGCCTCGCTATTTAGCAGATCGAAACCAGGCAGTCCCGCGATAGGCAAACGCAAAACCAAGCGCCACTTTCAGCACGTATTAACCACGGTAAGACACACACAATTTAAACCAAAACAAAAACTTTCCTAGCAATGATGATCACACACTAGTCTGATGAGAAAACAAGACAAAACACTCACAAGCTGCTGTCCTTCTATGTTGCTCGACTGTTTCTTCTCAGTTTATAGATCAGTCAATAAACATTAATATCAAGAATATTTGAAGAACAGGACACATGATCTCTACTCACCATAGACAGAAACACTGAAAGCTTTTAATGACTGGTTTAGATTTAAATGTTTTGGTCCTAAATGTAGTAAATAACGTCCAGCATGTTCAGTTCTGATGTTTGTGATGGTCAGAGATCCAGTTTGATTGTCCAGCTTCAGTCTGTCTCTGAATCTCCCGTCAAGAACATCATCAAATACAGAGAATCCATTGGTCCTTCTACTGATCTCAGCTAATAAAGTTATTTCATCTCCAAACCTCCACTCTATTGAAACACCATTCATTATTTCAGAGTTCAGAGTGACTGAATCTCCCTTCTTCACTGATATTTCTTCTGTATCACCAAACACACAGAGAACAAACAGAAACAGGGTTCATCACAAGTTAGTACAGTAAAAATACTTTATAATTGTTTATGTAAGTAATTAGTTTAGAAATGTAATTTTTAAATAATAATGTAAAACAAAAGAACAGACAAAAAATAATATTGTATCTGGTGATGAAAAAAAAATAAAAAAGGTGTAACAAATATTTAATTTACCATTGACAGCATTGAGAAAGAACGTTTTCCTCATTCTGCTCCTCATTCTACGGTCGATCATGAGTTCATAACGTCCAGTATGTTCAGTTGTGATGTTTGTGATGGTCAGAGATCCAGTTTGTTTGTTCAGCTTCAGTCTGTCTCTGAATCTCCCGTCAAGAGCATCATCAAATACAGAGAATCTGTCGGCCGTCACATTGATTTTAGCTATTAAACAGTCTGTCTCTCCCATCAAGAACATCATCATTTACAGAGACACTGTTTGCCCGATTATAGATTTCAACAATTAATCTGTCTTCAAAGCTCCACTCAATCCAATAATAATCTATTTCAGTAAGATCAGAGTTCAGAGTGACTGAATCTCCCTCCTTTACTGATATTTCATCTGTATCACCAAACACACACAGAGAACAAACAGAAACAGGGTTCATCACAGATTGAGAGTGTTATTTAATGGTTTAGTAAAGTAAATAGTTTGAAGTTTAAATCTGAAATGAATGACATCATAAAAGAACAGAAATGATGTTTGGATTAATAACTATATCTTTTTGCTGATTCTGTAAGGATCATCAGAATCAGAAACATCCAGAAACATCTCACGGCAATTCATACATATTTTACGAGTTGCATAATTCATTTGAATTTGTACGAATCACTTATACTGGGGTTTATAGACAAATCGTGTCAAATCGTACAAGTGAGGTTTTACAAATTCATACGAATTAGCCACTTCGTAAAATACTTATGATATGGTCGTGAGATATAAATATAAAACAGCTGAAACAATTATTTAACCCACCATAGACACAGAGCCAGAATCTCTTGCTCACAGTGTTGTTATATGCTTTATAAAATCCAGTATGTTCAGTTGTGACGTTTGTGATGGTCAGAGATCCAGTTTGATTGTCCAGCTTCAGTCTGTCTCTGAATCTCCCGTCATGAACATCCTCATATACAGAGAATCTGTCGGCCGTCACATTGATTTCAGCGATTAGACCATATTCACACTCCCACCGAATCAGATCATTATCCATCATTACAGAAAGACCAGAGTTTAGAGTGACTGAATGTCCAATTTTCACGAAAATTTCACCAAACACACCTGAAGAAAACAGCTTTTTTAAAGATATATATTACTTTCTTCACATTATGATGGTTTAATCAAACTTGTAGAGTCATTAAATACAAATCCTCAAACCAATCTCCTCCGGACATCACTTTTGGTCACACTTTTACTTTAATCTTTAATGTCAAACTAACACTGTCGGGTATTTAAGCTTCATATTTCTTTTATTTTATAATTTCATAATAGACCTGAATTTAGATCTGAATTCAAACTTGATCTCACCACAATTCACTCATTTCTATATGAGAATAAGTGAATATTAAACCTCTCAAACTAAATTATCCAGTATTTTATTACATGCTACCAGAACAGAAGCAACTGAAGCCATAAAAAATAATTTAAACTCACCAACCAGACGCAAGAAACACAAACAGAACCAGAATCTGTGAAACATCTTCATTGATTTCAGTTCACAAATATGAAGAAAAACTCTTCAGAACTGGTTCAGTAATAAAATGACAGATGAGCCGATGAGAGACTGATCTGTAACAAAGTGAAGTGAAACTCTACTGTTGGCTGGAAGTTTTAAACCGTGTCCTCCAGCTCAATTCTTCCTTATTTAGTCACACTATCTTTGTCACTTTTAGGTCTAGTCTCCCTCAACTTCCTGTTGATCAGTGATGTTAGTTTACACAGAAATAAACTGAATCATGACATGATCAGAGACTAGAGAAGATACGAGTGTTTAAAGCAGTGTTTGATCGGCTTGATGTCAGGTGTGAGAGGATAACAAAGCCCACCTTGTGTCTTATTTTATTCTGGCTGAAGAAGTATACATTAAACCTCTATTCACATCTTTGTTTCTCACACGTTAATGTAATATAAACTATCGCTCTTACCTCTGTTATTAATCAGATGCAGGAGAGACTTCTGTTCTTCTTCCAACCAGAGTCCAGTTCATAATACAGGATCAGGAACAAAATAAAATAATAACTTTGCTCTTAATAAATTACACAGAGACTTGTTTAAAAGATGTTAAACGCATCACCATATGAAATGGTTTCGCTTTATTCAAACAATAACTCATAAGAAAATAATAGTAAAAGTAAATAGTGTATAGTCTTCACCTTGAATTGCAGAAATTAATGTGTTCAAATCATAACATTATATATTCACAAAAACAACACGTCCTTTTTTTATGATTTATTTCGGTGAACACACTCACACATCCACATACACACACTCATATACTTGTTGCTATGGAAACAGGAAGCATGACATATTACTTTCGTAGCAACCTCTATTAGAACACATTCATATGAAGTCATTTCTGCAGTTTTTATTTCATTAAAGCAAATTAATTCATCTGTAGTTTTAATATTAACCCGTAAAACATCTTAAAAGTGTAGGGAAAGCAAATAACAATTTCTGAACTAAACTGCATAGCATCATCTCTTATGATAAGATAACATATTACAATACAGCATTTAGAAAGAAAGAAAGAAAGAAAGTCCATACTGTAACGTAGTTGTACAATACACTTCCTTGAACAATCATAATTCAGCTAGCAAGAGGCAGGCATACGTGACAGTTTTAACTGTTGAGCAAATTCTAACATCATGCATTTCTTATGTCTTTTTACAATTTTTCATTATCACAGTTATCGAGTAACAGATGATTGTGAATATTGTGAATGGGAAATCTCATTCCTAAATAATCTACAGATTCAGATAAGACAAATCCCATTTTGAGATTTCCTCATTTACAATATTTCCTCTCGTTTTAGTTCCTTCCTTCGGATTTCTCTCTTCATTACATTTCACTAGGATAGTCCCTATCTTCTCACTTTTATACCTTTTCTCAATGTACACATCAAAAACATTCCTCCTATTTCTGATCAGTGTTACTTCTAACAATTCTCTCATTTCACATTTAGAAAATGGATCTTGATTTCCAGGAAGTTCATGCATTAGGCATTTCTCAATCTCATTTCTCTCCACAAAAGGTCGTAGGATTCTCCAGCTTAGTCAAAGTCTCTCTACGGTTTGCGGCCAGCTTTTTGCCAGCTCAAGAAACCATCCGAAACTCCTCTGATTTCCTGAATCATCACTGCCGAGTCCTGGAAGAGATTCAGGGCCAATCAAAACACCAATACATAAACTTCTCTGTACTCTCAATTTTCTTTATATACCCATAAATCATCTGACTAAGTTTTCCTATTAATAGTATTCTTCCAATTTGTAAAATAGATAAGAAATACAGCCACCAGAGATTTTTATTAATTCCTTGTATTCCATCCTGAAATAATCCTGATGGTTTGAGAACCTGTAGGTTCTCCCAAAACGACCTGGAAGATATCAAAGTCTGGTCCTTTGCCCTACAGACCATACATGACCACTAAACTATACCATCCCAAGTGCAACTGCACCACTCTCCAAAATTCCCAGATACTTTATAGGAGTCCATCCGTAATTTTGAGAGTCCTGGCCGACAATTCTCACAAATTAGTATTATATATATATATGTCCTTCTTCTTGTCACAAAACGATAGACTCTGCAGGGCACATGGCTGATATCACACAGCAGAACAGTCGTATCGTTACTTCTGTGGCTTTGACATATGTTCCCTCAAAGCCAAGAAACCTTTTCATTTCTGATTCTAACTATTTTGGTCAATGATGGATTTTATCTTCTCCATTAATTACTTTTTTACCAAATCCTCATTACTCTGGATTCGGTCATTCTCTAGTTCTACTGTATTGGACCCTGTTATGGCTTTCACTTTATCAACCATGCCCAAACCTTCAGAGAACCTACTTTTCTTGTTATAAAGACTTCGTCACCAACTTCAAACCTCAAATTTTTCTTAACTTCCCTTTCTTTCTGGTTCACTGTATTGCACATGTTGAGGTCCAACAAACACTGGTCAATATCCGTGTCCCAGTCACCTAGGTTTCTATTCTTAGCAAACCATTCTTTACCAGATCTAATTGGATTGGATTTATCTAGTATTATTCTATGTTCTTTGCAGAATTTCTCTACTAGTTTAACACTTATATTATGTGCACCATCTGCTCTCAGACTTTCCATCGGTCCCTGACACTTTATCCATTCTTTTAATCACTCTACTAACTTTTCTTCAAGTGCTGCTCTTAAAGGCCATATCATGGTTTCAATTTCTTTATGACCTAATTCATCATCTCTCTGAAGTGCTCTCTCAACAGCTGTCACTTCCGGTAACTGTGCGGTCCAATGAATTTCCTCTTTCTGTCTGATCAGCTGTCCATTAAATTTAACCAAGTATCCTCACTTATCTTTCACTTCCATCAGTGAAATATTTGGGCAGGTGCTTATGGTTCTTATGATACCTAGTTACTTAATCTTTCCTTTTCTGTTTAATTCTTCTCAAATCTAATTGATTGTCTCCTAGAATTAAACTCCATTGATCCCGTCTATGACTATTTTCACGAGCCTGGTTCATCACTAGGTTTCTTTTTAACCTAGCCAGTTCTCCAGTCATAGAAAAAAACGTTTGGTTGTTCTTTTGCTTCAGCTTTTAGCTGCAATAATCTTTTACTCACAGCAGTTACTATTTTCTCAGCACTATTTTCATCAGATCTCGTCATCGCTGCTTCTTGCTGGTGTGTCAGAAATGCAATCGAGCATCGCCCTTCTGCACTCCACAGTGTTAAAGTAACTTCCTCTTCTTCTTCAGAGATGTGAACGTAAAGAGGAAGTGTCTCATATCGTCATTCTAATGCACCACTATTAAGACATATTTTGATTAATTTTAATCTAGCCTGCTCCATTTGCTCGGTCCACTGCCATTTTCCTTCCTTGGATCCCTGATATAATATTTTTGCCTCTCTAAATATTTCTTGATAGTCCACTACAGGCACTCCACCAACTACAAGCAACTCCACAACCACACATATAAACTCTCAGAGCAGATCATTAGGGTAGGTTTAGGGTTAGGGTTAGTTGAAAGTGTTACTCTACCAACTGCTAGTTGACATGTGGTTGCAAAGCTACTCACCGCTAGTAGAATGTCCAAAACGGACCACCAAAACAAAGAGCCAACGCAGATTCAAGTGCTCTTACTTATCCTTTGTGGATATCAAAATATCACCAATGTAAACTACTGTATAAGCGGGAATTTCTGATAAGACTTTCAAAATTGCACTTTAAAATTGATTTAGCACAAAGCTTGTGTCATCTTTGATTAACGTCATCTGTTTTCATTACGATTTTTTAAGGGGATCCGAAGAATCCTGCTCTTATATCACTTCTGGATGTTCTTTGTTGTTTTTCTTTTACTTTCTCTTTGTTTTGACTTCCTCTTTTTCTACACTGACTTCTTTTTTTCTTTCAGCTGTTTTTCACCCTGCCTTTTCTTGTTTAGGGCCTGCCTTTTAGTCTCTTTGCCATAATGTGCTCAATTTATTCAATTATTCTGGACTTTTCTGTATTACTTTTCTCTCCACTATTCTCAGTTTGATTTTCCCTAGATTTTGGATGCTCCCTATATTTTCTCCCTCTACGGGATGTACCTTTAGGGCCAGATCTTTCTTCAGTTTGTCTCTGCTTTTGGATCTACTCTCCATCTCATAGTGATTATAGGGCTTCTTTTCATGGATTGACCGTCTCATTGGGTTTTTAGACCTTTGTGTTTTATTATCTGATTTTTCCCTGTCTGTCTGGATTATTTCTGTCTTTCTGTCATATCGAATAGAGCTTTTTCAGATTCTTCAGGAGAGGTCTCTGGGCCATAAAGAAGGAATACTTTTGCTCCTTCTAGCGTTCCTGTTCAATTTCTTCTTTATTATTAGGAATTAACCCTTCAAAAACCCTACGTAATTATCTGCCTCTGTGCAGCCCAAATTCAGCCAAAAAAATGCAAGTCTACTTACTCACCAGCAGAGCCGTGCAGAGACCTTTGGAGGGGCAGGTGCTCAAAGTATAAAAGGGGCACATGGAACAAGGTTTAAATAGCGCGGTTCAAAATAGCAATACAGCAATATATTGTGATGCATTCCTTGCCGAAGGAAGTTTAAAAGGAAAAGAAGGAAAAAAAAATCCACCTAATAATAGCTCTGGGATGAGAAACTGAAATGTCTTAAATTGTCCCAACCTGAAGGCTTTTTCTTCTTTGTTCTACAGAATAATTAAGAACAGCTGTTATAGTAAAAACTATAGAAAACGCTTGTGCCTCTACATTTTCCTCTTTCTCACCTGCCTCTGTCTCCTGGCTTGCTTACCAGCTCTTTCTGTCACTTGTGCGTCTACATTTGCCTCTTTTTCTTCCTCTATCTCCATCTCCTCATCTGATCTATTACTTTCCAGTCTCTGTCCATCTAAGAACAAGGCACAATCTACTATTTCATCATCAATCTATTATTTTAACCATCACTACTATTCTTGCACCTAATCAATAAGTCCACCTTAAATATTGATACAAAACAATAAACAACTGATTCATGCTATGAAAGCACTGTATAACTGATATAGGCTTATGTTTTATTTATTTTTCCTTTTTATTCAAAACAATTTCAAACATGCTTAATATATCAGGAAATATCTCGATTCTCAAACGTGTAAGTAAACGCGTTTTGCACCTTTATAGATTGTTATTTGATCAATAAATGGAAAGGTAGTGTAATCTATTAACTACACATAAAACACTGACTTTTTACTTAAGTGCCATATCATGCCATAAAATATTTTTAATACGACTGAATTTGTATTTAATGTAAATTTGAATAACAATATTGTAAGTTACTTATTTTAAGACTATCATTTTACAGAGAGTAAAGAACATTTACATTATCAAATAACATTTTCATTCAGTCTAGCCAGAGTTCAGGCACTCTCACAAACTACCATTACAATCACTGAAGCACTTTACATTACATTATGCACATCAGGATTTTTTGTAGTTTTTTCTCTCTCTCTCTCTGAAGAAAGAATTCGCTAAATACTTCAGTCTGAGCAAGTGAACAAAAACACCGCGTTTCGTGATGACTCTTCTGCACGTCTCCGATTGGCGATTGCATTCGCGCAACAGAACCGTTGATTGGTTATCATCATGAAGCGTTGTACGAAAGTCTCTGGCTCAGCGCCAGCCAGCGAACACAGATTTGAATTTAGCAGCTGATGCTGAACGATCTAATCACAACAGTGTGATTATATCAAATATATAAAAATATCATTCTGCTGTTTTTTTTTTTTTGGTCGTTTGGAAGCTGCATTTAAAATCAACTTGGCTCAGAAATCTTTGAATGGGCATGACGCCTCTGCCCTCGATGCCTGTGAAACGTTTCTCCCTCAAACAGCACGCTAACATTACTCTACACTACAGGATACACACCGCAATATAAAGAACATATCTGCATGTTCTCACATCACGTCGTTCTTGTAAAATAATAATAAGTAAATAAATATCAAAATCACTATTTTGAAATAGTATGAAACACCACTTACCAGCTTCCGCTGTGTTGAAAATATCTTCTGACAATTAAAAAATGCGCGTGCGGTGACGAATCGTCCTGGTCGGATGAGGAGGTCGTCGTCGTCAGGTCAAAGGTCATCATGTTGGTCATCTTATTGACGGCTAAATTATTATTCAAAATTTTACTAATATTTATACTGGGCATGAGCAGGTATTCACAAAAGGAAACGTTATGACAAAAAAAAAATTAGAGGAAATTTTGCTTTGACAAAAGGGCACTTTGGGCACCAAAGGGCAAAGGGGCAGGTGCTCAAGCACCCAACGCCCCCCCCCCCCCCCCGCCCCTGCACATGCCTGCGTCACCAGATATCTCCATCTGTTCACCATATCTGACTAGTTCACTCACTTTTCCTTTCACTGTAGTATTTTTCAATTTGGCCTTTTTCAAGAGTTTCATCTTTGGATTCCATTGAATTATCTTAAGTTCATCTTGGAGTATGCACCTGATTTATGGGAGTTATTGGCCTTCTCTGGCCTGGTGTCCCCAAGTGTAATTAATAAGTGCAATTTATCTCAACTGGTTACTCTATTTCCTCCTCTGACTGGTATCTTGACTCAGGAGTTATATCCCTGAAACTGAGCCTTCTCTGTCTCCTCGTTTCTCTGATGGGGGAAGTTATCACATCTCTGTCTGTTCTTGGAACTACACTTTCATCCTCTGTTGAATCCACTTTAACTGTCACTTTCAGGCCTACATCAGAATAATATTCCTCAAGCTGATCATTCCCTGCTTTACTCCTAATTATTCCTTCCAATGCAGCTAGAGCATCTCTATTGCCCTCTTGGCGGGGCATAAAACTGGGGGCTATCGATCCGCATTTGGACCCTTCCCCAGGATCTATTTCTTCTCGTTGGTATGTTTCTGAATAATTTATTTCCATCATGTTTTATCAGTAAAACGTATATCTGCATATTATTCAGCTACAAGGCTACATCTACAGCGAAAGCTGAATTTCCTGGAGCTTCATCAGAGAGTCTCTCTTGTAGAGATTTTGCTCGAGTGCGCCCTCCGGCGACGAGTATGAATGAAAAATAAATTAATTTAGTACTCATTATTGCTCATGAAACCTTTCCTTACGTTCTTCTCCAGTGTTTCTGTGGCTCAGTGGTAGAGCATTGTGTTAGCAGTGCAAAAGGTTGTGGGTTTGATTCCCAGGGAACAAAGTTAGAAAGAAATGTATAGCCTGAATGCACTAAGTTGCTTTGGATAAAAGTGTCTGCTAAATGTGAAGGTAAAAAATATATAGTTATTACAAAAGTAATATTTCTTATTTTGTTTAAAGTTTTTATTTAGAAATAATAACAATAATCATTATTAGTTTTATTGATATATAAAATAACAGGAATATAACAGCTAATAAAATTGGTGTCTTATCTCCATCCTGCCGCCAGAGGTCACTCAAAGAGCAACAAACACATTATGGCTACGAAATTACACTGTTTACAAAACTGACAAAATAAGTTTTCTATGTGCTTGTGTTCAAATAATTGTTTCTTTTCTATTTGGATTTCTCAAAAAAGTACATCCATCTTCTTTCTTTCAGTTTCCTGTTTAATCTCTCTCCTGTATGTTGCTGGCTCATTAATATTCAACATATTAAAGCATTGGTCTGATCACTACCTCATTCAGCATGGAACTGACGTCATTCTACAATCTCATCAGTCAGCTTAAATAAAATAACTGCTCTTGAGCCTTTTGTCACTTTAATCAGACTGAATAAGCTTCTTTGGCACTAAAATCTTTTTATCTGCACTGTTTGTTCACTTCACTGGATTGCACTCTATCTGCCATGTGCCTTGCACTGCTTTATTTTAAATTTTAGATGCTAGCTGCATTTCGTTGCCTTGTATCTTAATGTGCAATGACAAAAAAGTTGAATCTAATCAAAAAAATATAATATAATAGGAAATATTACTGCAATATTTAGCAATATTACTGATTTGACGGCGCTGGTATTATCAGATGAGAAGTGAACTGATCTGGGCCCGGTTCCCCAATAACGCTCACTCTTAGCGCGCTAAGAAGACCTTGAAAGATATATCTTATCAAAGTTGTTTATGTTCCTAAGTGTGTTCCCCGAAGTGTCCCTTAGGAAGCTTCTTAGTACGCTGCCCTTACAAGAGCGCCGTCCCGAGTTGGCATCGATTGCTCATTAATTGATTTTCCACTTCACGCGAAGGTACAATAAAGCTTTAAGAAAGACAACACGTTCTATGCAAATGAAACATTCCTCAAATTATTACAGTAACATTTATTTTAACATAGTTTAAGTTATCAGTAGAATATAGACTATAAGTTAAATTATCAAATGGTCAGTAATATTTTCACACGATATGTTGTGACGGTTAGACGAACCGGGTATCCCTTGCTAATCATCCACCCTCCTTATCCCGTTGTGCCGCTTCTTGACATGGGTTTAACGGCTTATAAAAATTATATAATACACTTTTATATTAATGGTAAGGTACTTTACAATCAGAATTGATTGGCAAGCAGCTACAGTTACTTCTGTTTAATGCGGTATTGATTGCAATTGGTTTATGTTTTCAATAAAAAGCAACCTATCTACAATGAACAGAGAGAGAGAGAGAGAGAGAGAGTTAGATACAGAATATGCTGGGGAAGAACGTAAAAAAGGGCACCAAGCCTCTCATCAGAGGAACTTGAAGTTTTGCTGGACATTGCCACCAGGTCGGAGATCACACCTCTGTGGTCAACTATAACCTGCACGTTTATGGCCGCGTCTCCCTTTCGCGATAATTAGCCTACGCCTGATCAATCACTGATGAATTGGCGATAGGGATGAGTGTGCCATCCACCAGGATGTAATCCCCGGCATGGCGCAGAAGGGCATTGGTGACAGTGTGGACGCACCTCCACACAGAGTTCTTGATTAGGCCGTAGGCCGTAGCCCTCTCCCACGACCTCGATGAATTCTCTCTGTAGATGGCAACAGGTCAGCCAGTACTTGCTTTGATCCTGGTGTCACAAACCGGAGTGGTTGCTCATATGTTTGAGGGTTATCTGGCTTAGCTCTTTGGTGTTCCGGATGAAACTCTGGTGTCTAAGGTATCAGACCTGTGATGTCGGCTGTTCTTGTGGTGTTGTCTCTGCCTTTGTTGTTTCCATGTCCGATTGTCCTCTCCATTATGTTCAATGGGCAGATCATTCACAGGCAAAAGAAGATTACGGTGCAAGACACGTAAAGTGCGATCACCAGTTTTGGCTTGAATTTGATACACAGGACCAACTCCCATCCTCTCAACAACATGGTGAACCTTGTTCTCCCATTAAGGATGGAGTTTGCCGAACCCGCACCTCTCTGATAAGTTGCTTTCAAGCACACGATCACCTGGCTGAAGCACACTTCCTCTGACATCACGATCATAGTATTTTTTCCCTTTTGCAGAGCTCTTTTTACTATGTTCAGAGGCGATCTTGTATGCCTCCTGCATTCGGGAAGCCCATTTCTGTGCAAATTCCTGACGGGTTTCAGTCTGTGGCTCAGGATCCAGGTTAAAAAGCAAATCAATGGGCAACTGTGGGGCCCTTCCAAAGAGGAGAAAGAATGGTTAATTTTTCCAGATTTGTTCCGCGTTGGGTAGGCCTGGGTGAAACGAGTAAAGTGATCTACAAGAACCAAGATATACTCATAGCCACCCTTACTCGGTTCAAGATGCAGATAATCAACAGACAGTAGTTCAAATGGTACACTCGTAATTGAGCCCATTGGTGCCTTTTCAGGAAAAGCAGGCCGCTTTTGTTTAATACATGGGCACTGGTGGATGACATAATCTTCTATGTCACGCTGCATGAAAGGCCAATAAAAAACTTTTGACATGCCCCATGTCATCATGAAGGTGTTTGAGCACAAGAGACTTCAGAGAATCAGGGAGAACCAGCTGTCTGTGTTGTCCGGTTTGTCTGTATAAAATTCCCTGTTCAAGTCAAAGTTTATTCCATTCGTGTATGAGTCGTCGTTTGGTGGGTCCCATTTGTCTCTTGTCTTTGTCATTGGGGTTCCATCCTTTCTCTTTCAATGCAATCATGTCAACGATGGAAGCATCTCCTTTTTGGGCAGCTCGAATGTCTTCTGGAGGAAACAAGGGTATACTGGCTGGAAGAATGTTATCATCAGTGGATCCCAGCTGAAGAGCCGCAACCCACTGTACTTCTCTTTCTCTCTGGGCTTTATCTCCCTGCCATATGGCAGACACAACATCTGGAGGTAAAATCTCAGAGTACTCTCTGATGTGGTCCTGGAGCTACACTGGGAACCGTGATAGGGTGACAGCATCAGTGTTTGTCTTGCCTGGTCTATATTTTATGGTAAAATGAAAGTCGGCCAATTCACCCACCCAACGATGCCCAACAGCACTCAACTTGGCGGTACTCAGGATATAGGTAAGGGTATTATTATCTTTGAATACGGTGAACGTGGGTGCGTAGTAAAGGTAATCCCAGAATTTATCGAAAATGGCCCACTTTAAGGCAAGGAACTCAAGCTTGTTAGAATGGAGATGATAATTCTTCTCAGATGTGTGAGTGTCCTCGAGCCATAGGTGATAATGTGTAGTTTACCCCCTTGTTCCTGATAGAGTACCGCCCTCAGACCGTCATTGGATGCATCGGTGTGAAGGACAAAAGGTAAATTAAAGTCTGGGTATGCCAAGATGGGGAAGGTGGTCAACATGTCGACAAGGGAAGCAACCACAGCACGGTGTTCAGTGGTCCACTGGACTGGTGTCTTGCATGGCAGCTGACCCTTTTTTATACTTTGATTAGTTGTCCTAGTATCGACAGATTTCTCTCCAGACGCCTCGGGACTCTCTTGAAGCTTAAACAGTGGTCGGGCTATTTGGGAAAAATCCTGAATGAAGGACCGATAGTAGCCCAAAAATCCCAAAAGAGCTCTTACTTCTCCAAAATTATTTGGTTCCCGCTCCTTTCATTGCATCACTGCTTCCAAGTCCTTGGGATCGACTTGAATGCCTTCACTTTTAACTAAGCACCCAACATACCGCACTTGCCGTTTAAATAATTCACACTTCTTTGGTCGTAATTTTACACCATGCTCCTGTAAGCGGCAAAAGACTCTCTTCAAATCTTTGACGTGGTCCTGAAAGGATTTGGAAAAGCAGAGAACATCGTCTAAGTAGGGAAAACAGCATTCATCCCTCAGACCACTCAACACACCTTCCATACATCTTTGGAAAGCCGCCGGCGCATTGGAAAGGCCAAAAGGAAGACGGATCCACTCATACAATCCCCAAGGCGTGCTGAAAGCTGTCAGGTGCCCGGAGTTCTCCTCAACAAAGCCCTGGTGATATGCACTGCCCTGGTCAAGTATGGAAAACCATGAGTAAGCTCCCAGGCTATCTAATAGGTCCTGAATACGTGGAAGGGGGTGACGGTCGGGGATAGTTTTGCTGTTAAGTCCACGGGAGAGGAATAAGGTGATACAGACTTTCTAATCCATCCATGATCTAGCAGCTTTTGAACATGTTCCTTAACCTCTCTGCACAAGGGCTTTGGGACTGCGTTGTAGGACCTTTGGACTGGTGTATAATTTTTCAAGTAGATTTTGAGTTGTAAGTCAGAAATGCAACGAATATCGGTGTCATCTTCAGCAAAGACATCTGACTGGTCGAATAACATACATTTCGCAATCTCCTGCTCTTCCTCAGCTAGATGAGACAAGTCAACAGGAGGATGCCATTTGTCTTTGGTCATGTGTGTGGGTTTATGCATTTCTTTTTTTCTCAAAGTCTGCTCATGAGTACACAATTCAGCTGCACACAAGTGGGCTGTATTCTGAGGCGTTGGCTCACCGTTTATGGAGGAACGAGGGATTGGTTTAAGATCAAGTATATCTTCAAGAGTACCAAAAACGGTTTTCTTTGCAAGATAGATGTCATGTTTTGTCGAGTTCTGAATCGGGATATTGATGCGCTTGGATGAGCCAACAGGAACATCAACTAAAGCTGGGAACAATTCTAGACCCTCCGGGCAATGATTCTCAGGGCTCAGCTGAAACATCAGTGTACCTCCACTGTTCCATCCTCAAATTCTATACTGGACTTCACGGATCTTGCCTGAAGGGATATTTACACCTTTCTTGCCAAGGCGTACATTACACTGTGGCATCTCCGTGGGTCTAATGGTCTGGAGAGTGAAGACTAATGCTTCCACGGTACTGTCACTGACACTCAAAGCTTCTTTCAGTATTTTTAGTTACATTAACAATATTGTCCTCATCAATGTTTGCTTTGATCATCTCCGCAATTACATTTCTACCTAAAAGAGGGTAATTGCAGTCATGACTGATAAGCAGTGGCACTCTGATTGTCAGGCACCCATGACGCTGGCTGCATATCTGAAGATCAGTCTCTGCCCATCTATCAAGGGGAACCTGAGTATTATTAGCAGCAGAAATGTCAAGGGAATGATCAAATAACGATCCAAGTGGCTGTATTTTATACAGGGTAGTGCTTGTTCAATCCACGATTTGCTCACCATGGTCACTTGTGCCCCTGAATCAAGCACCATCTGAAGAGGTACCCCATTAATGGAACATGAGACCATGCATCGCTTACCAATGAGTTGAGCTACTCTTTTCTTTGGGTCTGACTGGAACTGTAAGTTTGACTGTGAGTGTTTAGGTGTTTTGACCTTTTCTCGGGGCTCATCACTGCTTAGGATCACTGGCTGCCCCTCTCCAGCGACCTCTTCCCGTTTCCCGACAACCTTCGTTGGAGACAGCCAATGGCGCGATGTCCTGCCTGGCCACAAACAAAGCAGTGAACACAGCTGGTATTGTTTTTTTGTACACAGTCATTGCATCTACCTCTGGTCTCAGACCATGGTGGTTGTGTGCGGTCAGTAGGTGAGCGGCAGTCTTTCAGCTTCACAGCCTCAGTGGGGGTGGACATCTGGGCTAGATGCTTGGTTAGAGAAGAAACTTGAGCAGTTAATTATTTGATCGCATCACGGCTTGCTTGCAACTCAGCATCAACTTTTGTTGGGGTGTTCAGTTCATTTTGGGAGTGCTGAGCTGCACTTACAGTAACTGGTCTGCTTTTACCTACTGAACCCAGTCTTTTCAATCGCCCTTCTTCTTCAGCTTTTGATTTTGTTATTTCTTCCAAGAGCAAGTCGTCACTAACCTGCATGTCTGAGAGAAAAGGTTTAAGATCACGTTTGAACCCCAAGTAAAGTGTGTGAATGAAAGTGCCCTGAACGAGCTCTTTGTTATAGCTAAAACCTACACCAGGTTGTTGTGACTCAAAAAGAACACACTGCTTCAGGCCCATTATTCGGTAAATAAACTGTTGTGGGCTTTCTTTGTCATTTTGTCTAGCACTAGTTAGCTTTTGGAAAAGTTCAGTTAAATTTTTGTCTCTAATGTGGGAGTGCAGAAATCTTTTCAACCCATCAGTAGTGAGGTCATCCTTATTAATCAACATCTCTCTGAATGTACCTGGTTTTGTTATTTTATCTACGTGTTGAAAGTGGCGCTTGGTTTTGCGTTTGCCTATCGCGGGACTGCCTGGTTTCGATCTGCTAAATAGTGAGGCGTGGCCAAAGCCAGTGAAAGTACTTAATTAGCTGTTTGGAAAGCACTTGTCAGAAGAAACAGTCGAGCAACATAGAAGGACAGCAGCTTGTTTTGTCTTGTTTTCTCATCAGCCTAGTGTGTGATCATCATTGCTAGGAACGTTGTTTGGTTTAAATTGTGTGTGTCTTACCGTGGTTAATACGTGCTGAAAGTGGCGCTTGGTTTTGCGTTTGCCTATCGCGGGACTGCCTGGTTTCGATCTGCTAAATAGTGAGGCGTGTCCAGCTGACTTCAATCACAGGTAATCAGGCTAATACGAAGCACTAGGTTTCACCGCGGCAGCGGTCGCATCAACCCTCGTGTGAACCCTCCTCGTGTGACGACCGACGAGTGTAAAGACAATCGACTCTACCTGCGCGACTCCACCGAGCAAGGACACCGACAGGGCACTTGAGTATTGCTTTTCTCATTTTTTTCCCACTCTTTGTGTAGTTTGTTCTCAAATATATCTTACACTTGTAGTCACTATGTGCTTTCAGATCTCTACTATCACTACTAACACTCGGAGGACACGCTATGTACGTCGCAGGAAGGCCTGTCTGACAAACCTACGCCATGTCCCTCTGACCTCTACTACTATGCTCTCTATTCCAGTTGGTCTCTGGAACTGCCAGTCTGCAGTTAACAAACTTCATTTCTTCTATTGCTACTCATTCCGGTCTCAACCTCATGGCACTGACAGAGACTTGGATCAAACCTGAAGATACTGCCACCCCTGCAGCCCTCTCCACTAATTTCACTTGTTCCCACACTCCTCGTACCACTGGGAGGGGTGGAGGTACGGGTCTCCTTATATCCAAAGAATGGAAATTTGATCTTCAGCCATCACCTACAGGTACTGGTTCATTTGAATCACATGCCATTACTGTAACCCACCCTGTTAAAATCCACTTTGTGGTCATTTATCGTCCTCCAGGTCAACTGGGAAACTTCTTGGAGGAGTTGGATGTGCTGCTATCAAACTTTCCTGAAGATGGTACTCCTCTGATACTGCTTGGTGACTTCAACATCCACCTAGATAAACCCCAGGCTGCTGACTTCAAAACTCTGCTCACCTCATTTGATCTCAAGCTAGTGTCCACTACAGCGACTCACAAATCGGGCAACCAACTGGACCTCATCTACACACGCTGTTGCTCTGTGGACACCTCTTCAGTTGCTCCACTGCACACCTCTGAGCACTTCCTAATTACTGCTAACCTAGCACTTACTCCTGAAGTGGCACACACTCCAACGCAGGTCACCTTTCGACGGAACCTACGCTCACTCGCCTATCTGCTGTGGTTTCATCCTCTCTTCCACCATTCTCTCAGTTTTCTGCTCTGGACACGAACAGTGCTACGGACACTCTTTGCTCCACTTTAACATCTTGCTTAGACAATTTTTGCCCACTGTTATCTAGACCAGCACGCACTGCCCCATCTGCCCCCTGGCTGTCCGAGGTTCTCCGTGAACATCTCTCTAAACTCAGGGCTGCAGAGAGGAAATGGCAGAAATCAAAAAACTCTACGGACCTCAGTGTGTATCAATCTCTCCTCTCTTCCTTCTCTGCAAATGTCTTCACAGCTAAAACATCCTACTACCACAACAAAATTAACAGCTGCTGTGATGCTCGGACACTCTTCAAGACTTTCTCTTCTCTTCTTAATCTGCCGCCTCCACCTCCTCCATCGACTCTTACAGCGGACGACTTTGCAGCTTTCTTCACAAATAAGACAAGATCCATCAGTGACCAATTCTCCACACCGCAGACTGAGGAAAACTTCACAATGACCGATGCACACTCTTTATCCTCCTTCTCCCCACTCTCAGAGATGGACGTCTCCAAAATGCTCCTGTCCAATCATCCTACTACTTGTCCACTTGATCCTATCCCCACTCACCTCCTTCAAGCGATATCTTCTTCAGTCATACCTTAACTTACTCACATTATCAACTCCTCTCTTCAATCTGGAACATTTCCCTTAGCATTCAAGCAGGCTCGGGGAAGCCCACTGATCAAGAAACCATCTCTAAATCCAGCGCTTCTTGAAAACTACAGACCGGTATCCCTTCTTCCATTCATTGCAAAGACACTTGAGCGGGCTGTGTTCAAACAGCTTTCTATGTTCCTTGGACAGAACAACCTCCTGGACAGCAACCAATCTGGATTCAAAAGTGGCCACTCAACTGAGACTGCTCTTCTCTCGGTTACTGAAGCCCTGCGAATAGTAAGAGCAGATTCAAAATCCTCGGTACTCATCTTACTGAAATGATAAGTGCATGTCAGTCTCTCTGTTCATGCGTAACGATTGTGTGTGAGTGTCTCTGTCCATGTGTAACGGTTGTGTGCAAACTTCTCCATCGTCATCAGTTGGAGTGTGACCCTGTTGCTGTATCTCCATTTGTCAGACTCCATCAAGACAGGTGCCACATTCAGTGGCTCTGGTTCCTGGAGCTGATAGCATGAAAGTGAAAGTGATGTGACATTCAGCCAAGTATGGTGACCCATACTCAGAATTTGTGCTCTGCATTTAACCCATCCGAAGTGCACACACACAGAGCAGTGAACACACACCCAGAGCAGTGGGCAGCCATTTATGCTGCGGCGCCAGGGGAGCAGTTGGGGGTTCAATGCCTTGCTCAAGGGCTCCTAAGTCGTGGTATTGAAGGTGGAGAGAGAACTGTACATGCACTCCCCCCACCCACAATTCCTGCCGGCCCGGGACTCGAACTCACAACCTTTCGATTGGGAGTCCGACTCTCTAACCATTAGGCCACGACTTCCCACTAAGTAGGTCATTAAGTAGGTCAGAAAGGAGGAGAAGTTGAGTCATGCCCTCATCTTCTGCAGCTTTTTACTCATCACTTCTGATGTAGTCAACAATTAGGTCATAAAGTTCGGGTTCACTTAGATCTGCTACATGGTAAGTTTTACGACCCTCATCTATCGAACTTGCAACAGTCTGCAGCTGACTAAAACTCAAATCTGAAAGCTTATTTTGGATCTTGAAGAGCAGCACTCGCCATGGACTTAAAGTAGTCATGCTGATGCATCACCTTTGGCAGTTGTTCTCTGGATGACACTTGGCGAAGTAGTCTTCCATGAAACACTGGGTGCAGGATTACCACGTTACTATGACAGCCGTCCCAGGCGAGATGTGCTAATCCCGGGCGCAGCCCCCAATTGTTACCGGCCTCAGACCTAGGGGTTATGTGGGCTGGCAGCAAAGGACACACAGGCAGTGTGTTTCACATAAGGGCAATATATAATTTACATATTATGTGGAAAGAAGAGTGTGTACAAAATAAATCAATAAAGATTCACATAAATGTCACTCTCATTACTAGAAATATGACAAATGTGTCCCTTAAACACACAGAATGTATAAACTAAAATCCAACACCATTTTACATACACCACTTCACCCAGATTGACTCGTGTCATTAAGCGTGTGTGCAAAGCACTCAAAATGGCGATTGAATTGTTAATGCAACAGATATACTCAACTACTCAATTAAAACACAAAAATAACACGCACCCTTGCACTGCCAATGCACTCAGACATCAACACAATGCTGTATAACAATACTTTTTAATGCATTTACTAAACAATAAATCGTTTGCATTTAAGACCCTCGAGTTAATTCAATTTGTATAAAACACATTAGAGCATGACAAAGTTACTCAAAACACTTCACAATTACGTTCCTAAACCTTCCTATAGTCATGTGAACAATCAGAAGAATGTTTAAAGTGCATATTATTTTACCTGTGAATAAATAAAGAGACAGACAAAATGAGTGTTGTTCCTTTGGTGCGTCAGTTTACTTCTGAGATCGCACCCGGGAAAAAGCAAGTCTCTATAGTGTGCTTCACAGAGCGCTCAAGCGCCATCCGCTGGCGTGGCGGTGAACTGATTCTGAACTATTGGTGTTCACATTAAAAAAAAAATAGGGAGGTATCAGTTTTCAATTAATTATAGAATAAACATTTTAACACCCTTTACACTCACACTTTATGTTGTCATTCAGATGCCACCCCAAAGCAGCGTACAGGATCAAAGTGCATTGAGAGCGGAACAGTGTGATTTTGACTGAAGCAGGGATTTTCTGAAGATCGGATTCTGGATTTCCCTCACTCTCAGAGTGCTCCATTAATGCTCAATCACTGGCACAATTAATGCTGTAACTACAGACGTTCTAGACTAGTTCTGCCTACAAGGATTGTACTGCACACACACACACACACACACACACACATGTACAGACACATAACGGATCACTCACACACACAAAAAAATTGTTAACGCTGCCCCATCATTTGTCAATAAAAATGCTTAGAAACAGAAAAGTTATAGCTGAAATTTCTTTGTCGTTTTGAAGTAGTCAAAATCCACAGCTTCCCCTTATGAAAATTAACCATGGTTTTACTACAAATAAAACAAAAAAACCCATAGTTCCTATAGTTAAACCATGGTAACCACAAATTAACCATGGTTTTGCTATATTAACCATAGTTTAACCATAGTATTTGTAGTAAATCTGTGGTTCTACAAATGGTAGTCAATACGCCAAAAAACCATAGGTTACTACAGTTTTACTATAATAAAACCATGGTTCTTTTTTGTAAGGATCATTATAGAGAGACACTGCACAGACAGACATCTGTGTGACTGATTTACTCCTAATCACGCTCTCACTAATGCATTCAAATTAATGTCATTTTACTCTGCTTCTCTATATCTGATTTAATAACCCATAAAATAACTGATTGAAATGTAGCCTACTATTATTTCATACTTCCAAACAAAATTTGCTCTTTAAAAAGCTGCAGTGATCAATTTAATTTTGAATCGTTTCATTCATACTTCAAGAAAAGAAAGTAACACATTCATTTTTTTTATAATCATCAACATCATCTTCAATATTATTAATATTCATTTCTTCATTCATTTAGTCTTATCAGATCATTATTGTTATAGACAGTTAATGCATTAAAACGAGGACAGCTCAGAAAATTAAACTCTTCATACTCTTCATACTTCAATACAAATCTGTGCTGGACTTTGACAAAGTATTTTTATTAAATGTCTTAACAGTGATTTTTAAAATTATAAATCCAACAGCATAAGGTGAAAATAACTACACAAAAGGGAATGGAAACTGATTGAATACATGAATCTTTGACAATTATTTCACCATTGATTTGCAGAAGATTTTCTGTGATGTTACTGTTAGACAGTGCTGGGAAGGTTACTCTGGAAATGTTACAGGTTACTCTATTTCAAATGTAATAAGTAGTGTAACTATTTCAAATGGTTTATTAAAGTAATGTAACAGATTACATTTGATTACATTTCTAAATTGTAAATATTTTCAAAATTCGTTTTCAAAAATGGCAGAATTAAGCTTACAGTAGAACTCAACACTGATTTTCAACAAGACTTTCAAAAGCCTTCATCACTTAAATTAAGATTATAATCATTTATCATCTAAAACAAAATCACACTTTAG